>NW_023270855.1:56911002-56949721 GCF_011800145.1 Mirounga leonina | reverse complement strand
GTGGGAAAACTTTCAGTTGGCCCTCATGCTTCCAAAAATGTAAGAATGCAGACTAGAGAAAAACCTTTTAAGTGTGAAAAATGTGGGAAAGCATTTGGTTGGTCCTCATCCTTACACAAACATGTCAAAAAACACAGTGGAGAGAAGCCTATAATTGTAAGCAATGCGGGAAAGCCTTCAAATGGCCCTCATCCTTACAAAACAATAAGGATGCAGACTAGAGAGAAACCTCATATATGTGAAAAATGTGGGAAAACTTTCAGTTGTCCCAAATCCTTACATAGTCATGTGAGAACTCATAGTCAAAAGAAAACTGATAAGTAATGTGAGAAAACCTGATGCAAATTAACTCATCTAAAACAGTTTGGAAAATCCACACCAGAAGAGAAATCTTACAATAGTTACAAAGATGGTATTGCTCAGGATCTCATCCTTAATGGGACTTCTAGCAAGTGAATTTCCATATCTTTTTCAACTAAACATTGACATGAAAATTCTCAAGTATTCTAAGTACATATATATAGTACATGAATTTTGATATATTATGGGGTTTTTTCCCTTATGAATTTGGATAATATTTCTGTTTCCATTTTGAAGTGTGATACAGCCATGGGTGATTTGATGTGTGTTTTGAATATGCATCAGGTTTAATTTTATATAGTTTTTTAAATTGTTTTATAAGTATGGGGACTTTAGACTAATGTAACATTGGTATTAGTTTAGATTTTCTTACTGGGGGCGCCTGGGTGGCTCAGCCGGTTAAGCATCTGCCTTCGGCTCAGGTCATGATCCCAGGGTACTGGGATCGAGCCCCGCATCGGGCTCCCTGCTCCGCAGGAGGCCTGCTTCTCCCTCTCCCACTCCCCCTGCTCGTGTTCCCTCTCTTGCTGTGTCTCTCTCTGTCAAATAAATAAATAAAATCTTAAAAAAAAAAAAAAAAGATTTTCTTACTGGCCCAGTGTGTTCCAATCTATCACTTTACCATTACATGTATTTCATTTTATTATCTTCCTGAGAGAACCTATGACTTTTAAAGTTGGCACTTCTTTGCTTACATAAGGTATGTATTCTCAACACCTTTTTTTTTTTTTTTTGGCCAGAGTTTCATTATTCCATTTTGCTCACTTGCAGTTTTGTAAGTATGTAAGTTGGCAGAAATTTGTAGGTATGCAATGGTCTTGAAAGAGTATAGTTTCATATGAACTATTATTTCCATCTGTTGCTCTATACTCTGTCCTGGCTTCTGGTTAGGAAGTGGACAATACATTTGAATTAAAAAGAGAGAATGAAATCTAGAGGTGGAGATGGTTCTGTTGGATTGTGTTCTATCAACGTAGGTAAGGCTAGGAACTACATTTCCCAGGATGCCTCCTCTATATGGTTCCATGATAGAATTCTGTAAGAGCCCGGCTTGCAAGAGATCTAGAAGAAGCAATTTTCAGTTTATTGAGCCACCGCTATATAAGAGACAGATGCATAGGGACTTTGTGGGCACCATCTCCAGCTTATTTTCCTGATTGCTAGTCTTGCTGATCAAAAGTATCCTCAAAACAAATACCAACTGCGTGACTTCCATTTTGTCAGAGGGGTGGGCTTTCACAGACACCCTACCAGCTTTCCCATCATGGATGTACCTCCATGGTTAGATGTCCACAGCTTACATTTTCCTGAAAGCCCTATACTGTCCACCAGGCCACTGATTAGGATGTCATGGCTGTTGATATTATCTAGTGCTCTGACCGCTTTTCTCTAGATCTTAACATATTCAAATAATGTCTGATTTGTATGGTGAACGCCTCATTCTCTTATTAAGTCTCATGCTTCTGTGTTTCTAATTTCACTATAACAGAGGAAATGGTGCATCCATAACAACATATGGGACTGTGTTTCCCTGCAGCATCATTGAGCCCCTGCCCTCAGTATTTCTGTGAAATAAATAAGCATTACTGACATACTGGGCAGGTTGTGTGGGTATTCTGTTATTCAGCACTGAATACAATCCCTCAGGATATGTTGTTATTAAGATTGAGTATGTATGGTTAGACACAATGTATATATTTTTGGTTGAACAAATGCTGTGTTTCTGAGAAATATTCTATTAACTGTTTTCATATGAGTTATGTACTTTATAAATGTATGTTTCTGAGAAATATCCTATTAACTGTTTTCAAATGTACTAATAAATGTCAATCTATTTAATTTACTGAAAAGATATAATATTGCAACTCTGAGCTGTCAAATCAACTTTGTAACTGTGAATTTAAGAATTATACATTCTGGGGCGCCTGGGTGGCTCAGTCGTTAAGTGTCTGCCTTCGGCTCAGGTCGTGATCCCAGGGTCCTGGGATCGAGCCCCGCATCGGGCTCCCTGCTCTGCGGGAAGCCTGCTTCTCCCCTCTCTCTTCCCCTGCTTGTGTTCCCTCTCTCACTGTGTCTCTGTCAAATAAATAAATAAAATCTTTATTTATTTATTTATTTATTTATTTGACAGAGAAAGACACAGTGAGAGAGGGAACACAAACGGGGGGAGTGGGAGAGCGAGAAGCAGGCTCCCTGCAGAGCAGGGAGCCCGATGCGGGACTCGATCCCGGGACTCCAGGATCATGACCTGAGCCGAAGGCAGTCGCTTAACCAACTGAGCCACCCAGGCGCCCCTAAATAAATAAAATCTTAAAAAAAAAAAGAATTATACATTCTGAGGCAATATTACCAGGTGCATACAAATTCAGGCATTTTTAATGCTAGTAAAAAACTTTATTTTGTATATTGTTACAATTTTGTCAATATAATTTCTTATTCATAATAGTAAAAACATAATAGTTTTAGCAATTTTATTAAGTAGTAAATAAGTCTAGCAAATGATATAAAAAGATTCTGATAAGAAAATATTTTAAACTTCGTTGGACAATATAAAAGCGAGTGAAGTAAAATATAAACTATGACAAGAGAGATAAAAGGGGATGAAGAATGAAACAGGCCTCAGTGAATGAGGATATCATCCACTCATGGATGCCTTAGATCCCTTCTGGAACTGTTCAAAAGTGTTAGTAAATAGTGGGTGGTGATACAGAAACATTCCTCCACGCATGGAATTAACAGTAATTATTTCCCATAAAAGTGAAGATATAGTTCAGCCACATTTTTCAATGGTTAAAAATTTTAGGGCATGTCATATATGTTTATGAGACTAGACATGGATATTTGGGATCAGACAGTTCATATGGATTTGGAGCACATTGTATAGGTGTTTGTATTTAACATCCTTGTGAAATAATTTGAAATGGCCCCATGTATTTGGCATTATCATTTTGGGGCTCCTACCTATTGACCGAGATTTGTTCTGCAGAAAACCAGAGTTCCTCATAGTTTAAGGAAACTTTATGGTGGTGTTTCTTTTCTTTCTTTTCCTTTCTTTCTTTCCTTCCTCCCTCCCTCCCTCCCTCTTTCTTTTTTCTCTTTCTCTCTCTCTCTTTCTTTTTTGAACATTTAATGAGGCTGGGATGCACCATTCCTGGAAGTACTGCAATACCAGGTTGACACATGGAGTGGAAGGAGCGAGCTCCTATTCCATCTCCCTGTTCCAGTGCTCGCTTCGGCAGCACATATACCATCTCCCTGTTCCAAAAATCCAATTTAATATATTGTCCTCAGATAGAGCACATATCAGATATTAAACTGATAAGAACAGATACTACACTTGATCTTAGCCAAAAGGCCAAGAAGTGATAGGAAGCTTTATGGTTATCCACACAGTTTTGTTTTTTTTTTTAAGATTTTTATTTATTTATTTGACAGAAACACAGCAAGAGAGGGAACACAAGCAGGGGGAGTGGGAGAGGGAAAAGCAGGCTTCCTGCCAAGTAGGGAGTCCAATGCGGGGCTCAATCCCAGGACCCTGGGATCATGACCTGAGCCAAAGGCAGACACTTAACCACTGAGCCACCCAGGCGCCCTGATTATTCACACAGTTCTAACCCCTCGACGAGCAGAGCGATATCTATGCAAGTCGCCTATGATTTCCTAATAAAAGCAAAGAGAAGAGGTATGGGTGGTAAAAGGGAAAACTACCCAAGGAATAAGTGAAGTAAGCGCAGACTATGGACATCCTTTTGTGTGACATCCCAATTTATTAGACAGCCTCACATAGGGAAAATTTTTAAAGATTTTATTTATTTGAGAGGGGGAGAGAGAGCCCATAGGCCAAGAGCAGGGGGAGGAGGAAGCAGACTCCCCGCTGAGCAGGGAGCCTGATGAAGGGCTCCATCCCAGGATGCCGAGATCATGATCTAAGCCGAAGGCAGACGCTTAACTGACTGAGCCACCTAGGTGCCCCTAGGGAAAATTTTAATAACCATTTATAGCAGGAGAATGTGTAAGCTTTTGTTTTAATAGTCCACAAAGCCCAAAACGTCCATTTTGCTTGTTACAGGTATTCTTTCCACATGCTTAGACTTCCAATACATATTAGGAAAGAAAAATATAATAGTATTGTGTTTAATTAAAAAGCAAATGAAGTCTGGTCTTCATTGGTTTCTCCATGTTAACTTTTTTTTTAACGATTTTATTTATTTATTTGCGAGAGAGAATGAGAGACAGAGAGCACGAGAGGGAGGAGGGTCAGAGGGAGAAGCAGACTCCCCACTGAGCAGGGAGCCCGATGCGGGACTCGATCCCGGGACTCCAGGATCATGACCTGAGCCGAAGGCAGTCGCTTAACCGACTGAGCCACCCAGGCGCCCTCTCCATGTTAACTCTTGTTTTCACAGCACAGCAGAGATTAGTGTTATTTCATGATCCTTATTACTTCATTTGATCACTTCTCTTAACATCCTTCCAATTGTACAAGTGACAGAAGTTAGGCCTGGAAGCAGGGTCCTGTGTTAAGCTTATGCACCCAATAATAGCGCATAATGATAATGGAGCCTCTCTATTTTGAAGGCCTAATGTGTGCCATCACCTGTACTGGGCACTGTTGGAAATTTGAAACCTCACAACAATTCTGGAGGACAAATATAATTACACGATTTTCAAAATGTAACATTAAATTTTTTTTTAAAGATTTTATTTATGATTTTATTTATTTATTTGACAGAGAGGGAGACACACTAAGAGAGGGAACACAAGCAGGGGGAGTGGGAGAGGAAGAAGCAGGCTTCCTGCCGAGCAGGGAGCCCGATGCGGGGCTCGATCCCAGGACCCCGGGATCATGACCTGAGCCGAAGGCAGACGCTTAATGACTGAACCACCCAGGCGCCCCTGTAACATTAAATTTTAAACACAGTATTCAAGGGGCACCTAGGTAACTCAGTTGGTTAAGCATCTGGCTTGTCTCAGGTCATGATCCCAGAGTCCTGGGATCAAGCCCCACCTTGGGCTCCCTGCTCGGGGAGGAGTCTGTTTCTCCCTCTCCCTCTGTCCCTCCCCCTGCTCCTCTCTCTCTCTCAAAATAAATAAAATCTTTTAAAAAATAAAGACAGTATTCAAGAGACTACGTTTTTATGACATTCTGGAAAAAGTAAAGGTATAAGGAACTAGAATAGATGGGGGGGGGATGTTTGCCTACAAATGGCCACTAAGAGGTTGTTTTCTTGGGAGGATGGAATGTTCTGTATTTTGACTATGGTGGTACAAGTAGGAATTTATGACAACCCACAGAAGTATACTTACAATGGCCAGTTTCACCTTTTAAAATACATTATTAGAAAACAAATAAACAAAAATACCTTATGAACTAAAGGGAAATTTAAACTCACCCACACCTTGATTTTTAGGTGAGTAACAACAGGGCTTTCCACCTCCTAGAGACTCGTGACCCATCAGGCCTTTCTTGGAACTCATCTGAAGTTAGCAAACACTCCAGGGCCACACCTGTCCACACCTCAGTCACATTACCTGAGGGAAGTGAGAGGGAACCAGCACTGTCTCTCTAGGTTTACACCACGTTCCTGGGGCCAGAACCCTGGAAATGCTGTGGCTTGAGATTTAAAAGTAATTCCAGAGCGTTCTCAAGGGGACCCTCGGGGTGGGGGCGCAGTGGGCACACACATTCAGTCCTGTCCTGAGGCCATCCGCAACTCAGTTCAGACTACCCGACATCTCGGGGCCAAACCCAACTCTGACCCGCACTGCTGCAAATCTTCGCTACTGACCTACACCGGAGGTGCTCCGCCATTCACTCCCCCGCAGAAATTCCACATGGCTGCGATGGGAGTCCGGGGGCGAGTGTGACACGGTGACTCACACTCACTCTCCAGAGCAACGGCTCCCCAGTGAACTCAGCACGCTACTGCCAGCCAGGCAACCTCGACTCCGAACGGATCCGGCCTCAACACCTACCACGTGTGCGATGCACTCAGGCGGACGCGACGCCCACAGCCGTGCGCATGCGCACACCTCACACCCGCCGTTCTCACGTACTCGCCGAGCAGCGTCGTGCATGCGCTGTCGACGCCGCGGGCTTCCTCCGTTCCAAACGCCTCAACGGCTCCAGGTCGAATCTGCAGAACCCTTCCCGCTGCACACCGTATTCACCTCCTGACTGCGAGCTAGCGCGGATCCCACGTCCTTGGCGGAAATAGTTTAGAGCAAGCGCCTCCTCGGAGCTCCCAACATGCAGCCGCTGAGACACCTGGGAGTTCTGAACTGGCTGGAGTGCGCAGGCGTAGGCTCCGGCCGCCGAGAACTCTCCTGTGGCAGAGCTGAGACCACAGGTCTTCCGGGAGCCGGAGAATGCGCAGTCGATGTCTGGGTGGGGCGGGGGCGCGGAGGAGCCCGCCCGCAAGTCCCGCCCCCACGCCTAGCCACCGGCTTCCGGTTTGGCTCCTCGGTCCCGGAAGTCGTCGCCTGTAGCCCGGAAACCCGATGCCCGAAGTTGTCAGACGCTGGCTTTCACCGGCGGGATGCGGTGAGTGCGCTGGGCTGCGCCCGCGGGCGGAAAGGCCGCAGCGTCGGGGGCGGGAGCCCACCCGGGGAGATCAGGGCGGGATGCGAACGCCTAGGGGAGCGCGGCAGAGAACCCTGCGGCCGAGCGGGAATGCGGGGGCGCAGCTACCGGCCGCCGGGCTTCGCGTGGAAAGCGGAGGAACGAAGTAGGAGCCCCCCTCCAGGTGGTAGGGGGTGAGGAGCCCTCTCCCAGCAGAACCCCACAGCACAGCGAGGCCCTGGAGGTTGTCGGCTCTTGACTGTCGGGGTCGCAGGCTCCTGGGTACCGGAGGCTGACGACACCACCACCCACCTCGGGTCGTGGAGACCAGCGAGGGTGGGTGCAGGCGGGCTTTGTGCACAGTGTGATCGCCTCTTCCCAGCAGGTCAGCCCAAGGATCCTTTGGGGATTCCTTTGGGGACCAGCGGAACCCTGTACTGTTCGGCGTGGGGAACAGAATCACTCCGGGCAGATCCAATGGATGTGAGCCCCTGAGTGTTGGGATAAATTGTAAAAGCCCCCTGGGGACAGTGTGTGTGTCTGCGTGAACCTGACCTTTCAGTAAGCATTTAGGCTTTGAACTGGGTGCTGTTGATCTCGAAGTGATCGAGACAGAGGGATCATCTCTTCCCACTTGGAGCTGAAATTCTAAGGACACCTGCGAGAAATACCAGGTGAATGGGACGGTGATAAGTTCTAAAGGGAAAAAGAAAGTAGGGGAAGGGTGCAGAGGGTCTGGGCTGTGTGGTGTCTCTTGGAGGTCAGTTAGGGTTCGTTATTTCTTTTTTTTTTAATTTTTTTAAAAATTTATTTATTTGACAGAGAGAGACACAGCGAAAGAGGGAACACAAGCAGGGGGAGAGAGAGAGGGAGAAGCAGGCTCCCAGCTGAGCAGGGAGCCCAATGCGGGGCTCGATCCCAGGACCCCAGGATCACGACCCGAGCCGAAGGCAGCCGCTTAACAACTGAGCCACCCAGGCGCCCCAGGGTTCGTTATTTCTGAGTGTGTGTACCTTTATCCCAGGTTTCAAAATCTAGGTGATTGTGTCTGTCTCGGGGGCCACATGGGATATGGCTGGGATTGTCCGTGTGGCGGAGTTGTGTTCAGGCAAGAGTGTCTGTGAGTCTCCTGCATTACTTTGATGAAAACGGTTCTTCGTCTCTGTGTATGTTTCGCATTCTGTGTGTAATAACCTAATGTTGGCCATTTAGATTTCTTTGGAAAAAGTATTCAGTTCTCCCCATTTTTAAATTAGATTGTTTGTTTCTTATGCTATTGGGTTGTGTGAGTTCTTCATCAGATACATGAGTTGCAATTATTTTCTCCCATTCTGTTGGTTCCCTTTTCATTTTGTTGATGGAGAAAAGTTTACAGTAATTAAAAATACAACTGTCTCAACCACCTAACACCCATTAGGAGGCTACTTTAAAAAAAAAAAAAAAACCAGAAAATAACAACTGAAGATGTGGAGAAATTGGAAGTCTTGTGCACTGTGTGTAGGAAGGTGATGTGCAGTTGCTAAGGAAAGTAGTATAGCTGCCCTCAAAATATTAAAAATAGAATTACCGTATGATACAGCAATTGTACTTCTGAGTATATACCCAAAAGAACTGAAAGCAGGGACTAAGAGAGATATTTGTATATGCATGCTTATAGCAGCATTATTCATAATAGCTAAAGGATGGAAGCAACCCAGGTGTCCATCAATGGATGGATGGATAAATGAAATGTGGTGTATATATACTATGGAATATTATTCAGCCTTAAGGAAGGAAATTCTAATACATGCTACAAAATGGATACGTCTTGAAAACATTATGCTAAGTGAAATAAACCAGTCATAAAAAGACTGGTGCATAGTGGGTGCCAGTGGTGGGGTGGTGATGGGGGGCAATGGGGGAGTTCTTGTTAAATGGGTATAGAGTCTCAGTTTTGCAAGATGAAAACAGTTCTGGAGGTGGATGGTGCTGATAGTTGCACAACAGTGTGAATGTACTTGGTAACCCTGAACTGCACCCTTAAAAATGGTTAAGAGAGTAAATTTTATGTTGTGTATTTTACCACAATTTTAAAAACACGTAAGTATCTGAATTTAAGAATCAAATTCATGCTTCATACAATAATAGACTCCTCAGGAATGGAGGAAAGGGCATGTCATCTTATGCTAGAGTATTTGTTACCTGCTGCTGCATAATATCACTTTAAAACCTACAGGTTAAAAAACATTTATTTTGCTAACAAATCTGCTATTTGACCAAGACTGGGTATTGACCTGCTCCACTTCACCACCACACTAGAAGTAGTTGGAGTATACTTTTGGCCAACTAGTTTTTACAGTTCCTACTATCTCTTTTTATCTTGGAGATCATAGGGGACTTTACAGCAAATAGCAGTGTTGACACATAAAACATTACAGTATCAATTTTTATCCCTTTTAGCAAAAGTGCCCTTTTTAGTTCACCATTGGTAAATCTGGTCTTTATTCTGAAAGAAAATCAAAACCAAGTCATAAAAGACAAGGTTATTATCATTGGTTGGACTCTGAAAATCACCATTCATTGTCTTTTCCTATCTTATAAAACAGTGTTTCTTTAGTTTCATTTTCTGGGGTTTGAGGATATGCGTTATCAGTACTCCTTGATGGCAGAGAGCATCAGTCAGATTTCAGTAGAGGATGAAGCCAGTTCAGGTATCTCCAGGCAGCATATGTTTTTGGAGGCTTTAGGATGTTGCTTAGGCCAAGGCTGCTGCTGAGAAACACCTCCCCTTTGCACACATAAGGGACTTGTGTGCCCCTACAAAAGCCTCTACCTATGACCCTTGGGTTCTGCCAAATGTCTGCTAGTGTGCCTAATGCTCTTTTGGACAACAGGCTACTATTTTGTGCCATCTGGCTTTGGGATCACAGCAATTTTCCCACTTTTACATTCTTGTCTGTATGTGGACCTGAGCCAAGTCAACTTGGTGGCTTCATTCCATTTTTCTGAGAGCATTCCTAGCCATTAATGTGGGTCTGCTAGGTTGTGTGTTTATCTCTGTCCCTTAGGAATTTTATGTGGAAGTGAAATGTATCTAAATTGCCATATAATGCCCTACATATAACTTCTTTCCAAACAAACTAAAGATAAATGTGAAAACTTAAACAATTGAAGAAGAAACCATAGAGATCATCTTCATGAATTTGGAATAGGCAAAAATATCTTAAACAGAACACAAAAATAATCGTGGAGAATAGACTGTGCTATAGGTAAGAAGTATATATATTAAAAAAGACAACATTAGTAGAATAAAAGAGCAGCCCATAGAATGGAAAGAGGAACTTTCAATTTATATATCTGGCAAAGGACTTGTACCCAGAATATATTACATACCCCTACAAGTTAATAAGAAAAGTACAGGCAATGCAAAAGAAAATGAATCATTCACAAAGGAAGATATTCAAATAGCTAATATAGATTTAACTAAGCTATAATTAATGATAATAATAATATAGATGTATAACTAGAATAGGGATGTTCAATTTGGTTAGTCATCAGGAAAATGCAAATTAAAAGCACAGTGAGAGGGCACCTGGGTGGCTCAGTTGGTTAAGCGACTGCCTTCGGCTCAGGTCATGATCCTGGAGTCCCGGGATCGAGTCCCGCATAGGGCTCCCTGCTCAGCAGGGAGTCTGCTTCTCCCTCTCCCGCTCCCCCCTCTTGTGCTCTCTCTCTCTCTCAAATAAATAAAATCTTAAAAAAAAAAAAAAAGCACAGTGAGATACTAGTACATCCCAACCAGAGTTGATAACATGAATATATATAAAATACAGGTAGGAGAATGCCAGTGAAGATGTAGAGCAACTGGAATTCTCCCACACTTGTGGAGTGTAAGTTGATATAACCACTTTGGGAAAGTGTTTCCACTATCTACTAATGCTGAGAACATGCATTCCCTATGTCCCATGTGTATATATAGGTATATATCTCAAATAGAAATGCATATATACTTTTACCAAAAAGGTGCTTGCTAGAATGGCCAATGCATTACTATTTATAATAGCCCTAAATTGGGAACTACTCAGATATCCATCAACAATAGAATGGATATTGTGGGGTAATAACAGAATGAGAATCAAAACAAACAAACAAAAAAAACAACCAGAGACTGATTTACAGTGTTGCTTGGAAACCCAGATACATAAAAATACATGTTGTGCAATTCTAATTAAAGAAAATACAAATTAGCCACATGCAGAAGAATGAAACTGGACCATTTCCTTACACCATACACAAAAGTAGACTCAAAATGGATGAAAGACCTAAATGTGAGACAGGAATCCATCAAAATCCTTGAGGAGAACACAAGCAGCAACCTCTTCAACCTTGCTCGTAGCAGCTTCTTGCTAGACCCGTCTCCAAAGGCAAGGGAAACAAAGGCAAAATTGAACTATTGGGACTTCATCAAGATAAAAAGCCTTTGCACAACAAAGGAAGTAGTCAACAAAACCAAAAGACAACTGACAGAATGGGAGAAGATATTTGCAAATGACGTATCAGATAAAGGGTTAGTGTCCAAAATCTATAAAGAACTTATTAAACTCAACACCCAAAGAACAAATAATCCAATCAAGAAATGGGCAGAAGACATGAACAGACATTTCTGCAGAGAAGACACACAAATGGCCAACAGACGTATGATAAAGTGCTCCACATCACTCGGCATCAGGGAAATACAAATCAAAATGACAATGAGATACCACCTCACACCAGTCAGAATGGCTAAAATTAACAAGTTAGGAAACAACAGATGTTGGCATTTATGATCTCACTATTATGTGGAATTTAAGAAACAAGGCAGAGGATCATAGGAGAAGAGAGGAAAAAATGAAACAAGACGAAACCAGAGAGGGAGACAAAACATAAGAGACTCTTAATCTTAGGAAACAAACTTAGGGTTGCTGGAGGGGAGGGGGGTAGGGTGTGGGGTAACTGGGTGATGGACATTGGAGAGGGTATGTGTTGTAATGAGCACTGGGTATTATATAAGACTGATGAATCACAGACCTCCTGAAACAAATAATACTTTATATGTTAATTCATTGAATTTAAATTTAAAAAATGAATAAATAATAAAAATTTTAAAAAAAGAAAATACAAACTAGGTGAAACTCATTCATGCTTTTATCTTTTGAGGATAGTGACCAGAAGGGAGCACAAATGGAACTTCAGTTGCTGGCAATTTTCTGTTTCTTGATCTGGTGCTGATTATGTGGGTGCATTAACTTTATAACAGTTCAGTGAGCTGTTTTATAATATGTTCATTTTTCTGTATGCCTGTTGCATTTATATAAAAAGTTAAAAGGAACAAGTGGAAAACATGACTGAATATATCAGCAAAATTAAGAACTCCAAGGATGGGGGCGCCTGGGTGGCTCAGTTGGTTAAGCGACTGCCTTCGGCTCAGGTCATGATCCTGGAGTCCCAGGATCGAGTCCCACATCGGGCTCCCTGCTCAGCAGGGAGTCTGCCTCTCTCTCTGACCCTCCCCCCTCTCATGCTCTCTATCTCATTCTCTCTCTCAAATAAATAAATAAAATCTTTAAAAAAAAAAAAAAAAGAACTCCAAGGATGAAGTACCAGCGATTTACATACACCTGAAGAGATACTTAGTGGAAAGTAAGATAGGGGCACCTGGGTGGCTCAGTCGTTAAGCGTCTGCCTTCAGCTCAGGTCATGATCCCAGTGTCCTGGGATCGAGCCCCGCATCAGGCTCTCTGCTCAGCAGGAAGCCTGCTTCTCCCTTTCCCACTCCCCCTGCTTGTGTTCCCTCTCTCACTGTTTCTCTCTCTGTCAAATAAATAAATAAATAATCTTAAAAAAAAAAAAGTAAGATAGCATAGAAGAAAATGTCAAGGTTGAAGCCCAGAGAGGCAAAATTATGGACCTTGGAATGTGGCAAAAGGGAATAAAATTATACTTAATGGCAAAACTCAGTTCCAGTACCTATGTAAAATATCATTTAAATGTTCAAATGCTATCCAACTCTAGTAAACCCAACAGCTCACTCTGTCCTCCCCACTGGAATACAAAATCTTGCCTATGAAGAGCCTGGAGTACAGACTGTCCTACTTTCAGTAAACAAGTCAGTCCAGCAGGAAAATTCTTATTGTTCAGAATATCCTACTGCTCCATATACATTTTTCTTCTAAGGAGCCAGGTGACCAGTGCTGTTATTAAAATAGTTCTTCCTCAGAGGAAGAGGAGCTAAAAAGAAATGCATAATTTGTAGAGGAAAATAAACTGAGGAAAGGAAAACATTTAAGATTGAGACATAGCTTTGTAATATTTTATTTGATACACCAATTCATGATCACTTACTTCCAGCAGACTGAAGTGTAAAAATATCTAATATCCATAATATCTACAATGTCCATTACAATTTTGTGAAAGTCAAATGAGACAACATAATAAATGCATGGTAAACTAAAATGGTACATATCAACACATGAAAATGAGACATTAAATTTATATCTATGTGTTAATTGAAATGCCATGTACTCTAATGCTCCAGGACCATGTATAATCTATGAATGTAGTGTGGCTTCATTAAAAACCTGTATTTGAACCCAGGCAAACCTGTGACTTGGGCCTATGATCTTGAGTTAGTTGAATTACTCCTTTTAGTTTCAGTTTCATCATCTATAACTGGAGAAGGCGATAACTATCACTGATGGTATAGTGAGGTAAATTATGGAAATTGGTCCACAGAGTTGTTTCACAGAAGAGTTCAAAGGACTCAACTTTTTTGTAGAGTCATTTAAAGACATCATAGGTAGGATTGGGAAATTAATGACATTGGGAAGAGAAGTTTTGGCTACACTGGGCAGTGACTCCTCCATTACAAAAATTGCTCCAACCAGTGATACCTTCTGTTTGATGAAAATTCCAACATAAATGAAATTAAGTTAAAGCTACTCATGTTCTTGGGAACTTTTTACATTGTGAAACATGTATGGATACAACTGTAACACTGGAGAGAGGACATCAACCTATTTTTACCTGAGCTCTTTGAACTTTTCAGGACTTCACAGTGAGGATCATGTACCCAATAAATTACAGACTTGGGGCTACAGAAAAGAATGGGAATCATTACCTATCAGGGAACAAACTGTAAACTCTCAGCATTCTCCACATATTCTACTTCTGTTTCAATGAGGAGCATCTAATGAAGGACATCGTAGACCGTGTAACTGGCATCCACAATGGTCCTGTGTAAAGGGTACAAAGGCATAATCCTCAAGGAAGCAGCCAGTGAACATTGCTCTAAAGCTTCATGGTCAAAACCAGAAAAAAATAGCACTGGAAACAGAAAGGCCATAATTCCCCCAAGGAAAAAAATCTGGGTATTTAGAAGGATCAGCTGTCTATAGAAATGTTTAAACCAGGAGTGTCATGGTTCAGACATGAAAAAGAGTCCCTTTGAAAATGGCATGAACTCTTTCTTGCTGGTAGGGAAATCCCACGATGCAGTCATAATCTACACCTCTCATATTGTGATAGTGTTCAATGCAGCTGTATGGAGCTTATTAGTGTACTAATGTCCCCATAAACAGCCAACATTGGTTGGTGAATCTATGACTCTGGAAGTGAAGTTCATTATCACAATGATTAGAATCACTCAGTAATTCAGGCATACTTGGTAAAGCTGTACAGATATCGCTCCTAACCATTTCCTCCCTTAAATCAAGAGAACCTGCTCATCTTTCATAACATCTGAGGCAAACAGCCCAGCCAGGTACAGCTAAAATGCAGTGATAATGCCATCATGCCCAGGGCCAAAGAAACACCCATGAAAGCTATAAAATACAGAGATGAAAACTGACCTTTGGCAATCAGAAAGTGACAAAAATCACAGGTGATCTGAATGAAAAGGGAAAAGCAGGGTCCATTTTTCAACTACTGTTAATAATGCAGTGGGGAACATTGTAGGTAGTAACATCATCAGACAATCACCCATAAGAACTCCAGGAAAAATTTATAGAAGTTCAGGAGGGTGATTAGCAAAAAGAATTAAGGGAGAAAATGTTCCTATTTCATTATCTGTTTGTCTTCTAAGAGTTACCTGAAAAACTCAGGTAACTCCAGGTAACTCCAGGAAAGCAGTTTCCTGGAAGTCATTGTTACTTATTTAAATCAGTAATGCTTGCTTTTTCTGTTTTATCTCCTAACATCTCATCTCTAGCTTACATAAAGGGCTCCCCACATCAAGAATACAGTGTTTTCTAGTTGTTCCCTGGGAAAAGTGCATAGGTCTAGTTCCTCCATACACTGTTGAGCTGCAAGAGCATAGTACTGAGGATGGAGGGGGGGAAAGATGGCAGAGGAGTAGGGGACCCTATTTCAGCTGGTCCCTGGAATTGAGCTGGATATCTACCAGACCACTCTGAGCACCCACAAAACCAGCCTGAGATGTAAGAAGATCTGAATCTCTACAAACAGAATATCACAGGTGGTTGGTTTTGAGGTACGAAGCAGGGAGCCGTGATTCCATGGGCAGATATCGGAGGTTAAATGGCAGCGGGAGGGTGCCTGGCCATGGGGATCCTACACTGCCGGTGAGTGACAGCCTCACACGCTGCAGACCGGGTGCAGACTCGCAGACCAGTAGCGGCGGGGAAAGGACTTTAGGGCAGCCCCTGAGGTGGAAACCTGGAGCGGCAGGGTCGCGCGCATGAACTGGGAGCGGCTGGTGGTTTTAGAAGCACAAAGGGCAGAGACATGCTCCGACCTGGAGGCAGAACTGGGAGTGCTGTGGAGGGGCGCACAGCCCAGTACGCTGCAGTTTATAGCAGCATGGACAGAAACAGAGACAGTGTGGCCTGGAGAACTCACTGAAGAACAGACTGCGATCTCTCTGCTCTGAGGCAGAGGGTTGGAAACGGTCTCTTCTGCTCTGACTCACAGAAGAGACACGGAGAGCTGCCAGGGAAAGCTGCCAGAGAACAAAAGCCCCCAAAACTGATTCCTGCTGAGCCCATCCCCCACCACAGGGGTGCAGGGCAACTCCGCCCGAACAGGGTTGCCTGAGTAACAGTGTGGCAGGCCCCTCCTGCAGAAGACAGGCTGGGGAAACAAGAGGCCAGCAACCCTAAGGTCCCAAGAAAACAGGTGCATCTTGCTTGGGTTCTGGTCAATAATTTGGACTCTATACATTCCCTCAAACACCCATCAACAGAATGACTAGGAGGAGCCCCCAAAATAGAAAAGACTCAGAGATTATGACTTATGCTGCAGATTTACAAATGGATGCAGATATAACCAAGATGTTGGAGATGGATTTCAGGCTAGCAATTGTGAGGACAATGGCTAGAATGGAGAAATCAATTAATGGCAACATAGAGTCTCTAAGGGCAGAAATAAAAGGTGAATTGGCAGAACTTAAAAATGCTATCAATAAGATCCAATCCAATCTAGATAATCTAACAGCTAGGGTAACTGAGGCAGAAGAGAGAATAAGCAACCTGGAAGGCAATATAATAGATAAAAAGGGAAAAGGGCCAAGGAAAAACAACTCAGAATCCATGAAAATAGAATCAGAGAAATAAGTGACACCATGAAGCATTCCAATGCAGAATAATTGGAATCCCAGAGGGAGTGGAGAGAGAGAGAGGACTAGAAGATGTATTTGAGCAAATGGTAGCTGAGAACTTTCCTAATCTGGGGAATGAAACAAACATTCGAGTCCTAGAGACAGAGAGGACCCCTCCTAATATCAAGGAAAACAGGCCAACACCCCAGCATGTAATAGTAAAACTTGCAAATCTTAGAACCAAGGAAACCATCTTAAAGGCAGTTAGGGGGAAGAGATTCCTTACGTACAGAAGGAGGAACATCAGAATAATGTCAGACCTATCCACAGAGACCTGGCAAGCCAGAAAGGCCTGGCAAGACATATTCAGGGTACTAAATGAGAAGAACATGCAGCCAAGAATACTTTATCGGCAAGGCTTTCATTTAGAATGGGTGGAGAGATGCAGAGTTTCCACGACCGGCAGAAACTGAAAGAATATGTGACCACTAAGCTGGCACTGCAAGAAATATTAAGGGGGGTTCTATAAAAGGAGAAAGACCTCAAGAGTGATCTACAACAGAAATTTACAGGGACAATCTATAAAAACAACGTCTTCACAGGCAACATGATGACAATTCATATCTTTCAATAATCACTCTCAACGTGAATGGCCTAAACACTCCCATAAAACGGCACAGGGTTGCAGACTGGATAAAAAGACAGGACCCATCCATATGCTGTCTACAAGAGACTCATTTTGAACCTAAAGATATATCCAGACTGAAAGTGAAGGGATGGAGATCCATCTTCCATGCCAGCGGACCTCAAAAGAAAGCTGGGGTAGCAATTCTTATATCAGGCAAATTCGATTTTAAACTAAAGTCTATAATAAGAGACACAGAAGGACACTATATCACTCTTAAAGGGTCTATCCAACAAGAAGATCTAACAATTGTAAATATCTATGCCCCCAACATGGGAGCAGCCATCTATATAAGTCACCCGTTAACCAAAATAAAGAATCATATTGATAACAATACGTTAATTGTAGGAGACCTCAATACTCCACTCTCAGCAATGGACAGATCATCTAAGCAGAAAATCAACAAGGAAACAAGAGCCTTGAATGATACATTGGACCAGATGGACCTCATAGATATTTACAGAACATTCCACCCTATAAAACAACAGAATACTCATTCTTTTTGAGCGCACATGGAACTTTCTCCAGAATAGACCATATACTGGGTCACAGATCAGGTCTCAACCGATACCAAAAGATTGAGATTATTCCCCGCATATTCTCAGACCACAATGCTCTAAAACTGGAACTCAATCACAAGAAAAAATTTGGCAGAAATTCAAACACTTGGAAGCTAAAGACCACTCTGCTCAAGAATGTTTGGGTCAACCAAGAAATCAAAGAAGAACTTAAACAATTCATGGAAATCAATGAGAACGAAAACACATTGGTCCAAAACCTATGGGATACTGCAAAGGCGGTCCTAAGGGGGAAATACATAGCCATCCCAGCCTCACTCAAAAAAATAGAAAAATCCCAAATTCACCAACTAACTCTACACCTTAAAAAACTACAGAAAAAGCAACAAATGACGCCTAAGCCATGGATTAGAAGAGAAATAATTAATATTAGAGCAGAAATCAATGAATTAGAAACCAGAAACACAGTAGATCAGATCAATGAAACTAGAAGTTGGTTCTTTGAAAGAATAAGATCGATAAACCACTGGCCAGACTTATCCAAAAGAAAAGAGAAAGGACCCAAATTAATAAAATTATGAATGAAAGGGGAGAGATCACGACTAACACCAAGGAAATAGAAACAATTATTAGAAATTATTATCAACAACTATATGCCAGTAAACTGAGCAATCTGGATGAAATGGAGGCCTTCCTGGAAACCTATAAGCTGCCAAGACTGAAACAGGAAGAAATTGACAACCTGAATAGTCCAATCACCAGTAACGAGATTGAAGCAGTGATCAAAAACCTCCCAAAAAACAAGAGTCCAGGGTCTGATGGATTCCCTGAGGAATTCTACCAAACATTCAAAGAAGAAATAATACCTATTCTACTGAAACTGTTTCAAAAAATAGAAACAGAAGGAAAACTTCCAAACTCATTCTATGAGGCCAGCATTACCTTAATCCCCAAACCAGGCAAAGACCCCCATCAAAAAGGAGAATTTCAGACTGATATCCCTGATGAATATGGATTCCAAAATCCTCAACAAAATCCTAGCTAATAGGATCCAATAATACATTAAAAGGATCATCCACCACGACCAAGTGGGATTTATCCCCGGGATGCAAGGGTGGTTCAACATTCGCAAATCAATCAATGTGATAGAACACATTAATAAGAGGAGGGAGAAGAACCATATGGTCCTCTCAATTGATGCAGAAAAAGCATTTGACAAAATACAACATCCTTTCCTGATTAAAACTCTCCCGAGTATAGGGATAGAGGGAACATTCCTCAAGTTCATAAAAATCCATCTATGAAAAACCCACAGCAAATATCATCCTCAATGGGGAAAAGCTGAGAGCCTTTCCCTTAAGATCAGGAACACGTCAAGGATGCCCACTCTTGCCACTGTTGTTCAACATAGTACTAGAAGTCCTAGCAACAGCAATCAGACAACAAAAAGAAATAAAAGGTATTCAAATTGGCAAAGAAGAAGTCAAACTCTCTCTTTTCACAGACAACATGATACCTTATGTGGAAAACCCAAAAGACTCCACCCCCAAATTGCTGGAACTCATCCAGCAATTCAGTAATGTGGCAGGATACAAAATCAATGCACAGAAATCAGTTGCTTTCTTATACACTAACAACGCAACTGTAGAAAGAGAAATAAGAGAAATGATTCCATTTACAATAGCACCAAAAACCATAAGATACCTCAGAATAAACCTAACCAAAGAGGTAAAGGATCTATACTCTAGGAACTACAAAACACTCATGAAAGAAATTGAAGAAGACACAAAAAGATGGAAAAATATTCCATGCTCATGGATCGGAAGAATAAACATTGTTAAAATGTCTATGCTACCCAGAGCAATCTATACCTTCAATGCCATCCCGATCAAAATTCCAATGACATTTTTCAAAGTGCTGGAACAAACAATCCTAAAATTTGTATGGAATCAGAAAAGACCCCGAACTGCCAAGGAAATGTTGAAAAAGAAAAACAAAGCTGGGGGCATCACGTTGCCCGATTTCAAGCTATATTACAAAGCTGTGATCACCAAGACAGCATGGTACTGGCACAAAAACAGACATATAGGCCAGTGGAACAGAATAGAGAACCCAGATATGGACCCTCAACTCTATGGTCAAATAATCTTTGACAAAGCAGGAAAAAACATGCAATGGAAAAAAGACAGTCTCTTCAATAAATGGTGCTGGGAAAATTGGACAGCCACATGCAGAAGAATGAAACTCAACCATTCTCTAACACCATCACAAAGATGAACTCAAAGTGGATGAAAGACCTCAGTGTGAGACAGGAATCCATCAAAATCCTAGAGGAGAACATAGACAGTAACCTCTTTGAAATCAGCCACAGCAACTTCTTTCAAGATACATCTCCAAAAGCTAGTGAAACAAAAGCAAAAATGAACTTTTGGGACTTCATCAAGATAAAAAGCTTCTGCACAGCAAAGGAAACAGGCAACAAAACAAAGAGGCAACCCACAGAATGGGAGAAGATATTTGCAAATGACACTACAGATAAAGGGCTGGTATCCAAGATCTATAAAGAACTTCTCAAACTCAACACCCAAAAAACAAATAATCAAGTCAAAAAGTGGGCAGAAAATATGAAAAGACACTTCTCTGAAGAAGACATACAAATGGCTAACAGACACATGAAAAAATATTCATCATCATTAGCCATCAGGGAAATTCAAATCAAAACCACACTGAGATACCACCTCACACCAGTTAGAATGGCAAAAATGGACAGGGAAAGAAACAACAAATGTTGGAGAAGTTGTGGAGAAAGGGGAACCCTCGTACACTATTTGTAGGAATGCAAGTTGGTACAGCCACTTTGGAAACAGTGTGGAGGTTCCTCAAAAATTTAAAAATAGAGCTACCCTATGACCCAGCAATTGCACTACTGGGTATTTACCCCAAAGACACAGATGTAGTGAAAAGAAGGGCCATATGCACCCCAATGTTCATAGCAGCAATGTCCACAATAGCCAAACTGTGGAAAGAGCCGAGATGCCCTTCAACAGATGAATGGATAAAGAAAATGTGGTCCATATATGCAATGGAATATTACTCAGCCATCAGAAAAGATGAATACCCAACTTTTACATCAACATGGATGGGACTGGAGGAGATTATGCTAGGTGAAATAAGTCAAGCAGAGAAAGTCAATTATATGGTTTCACTTATTTGTGGAACATAAGGAATAGCATGGAGGACATTAGGAGAAGGAAGGGAAAAATGGGGGGGGATTGGAGGGAGAGATGAATTATGAGAGACTATGGACTCTGAGAAACAGTGTTTTAGAGGGGAGGAGGGGGGATTGGTTAGCCCGGTGATGGGTATTAAGGAGGGCACGTATTGCATGGAGCACTGGGTGTTATACGAAAACAATGGACCGTGGATCACCACATCAAAAACCCGTGTTGTATGGTGACTAACGTAACATAATAAAATTAAAAAAAAAAAAAGAATTGAGAACAATGAAAAAAGAGCATAGTACTGAGGAAACACTTCATCCCTTCCTCTCTTCAACCTACCTTCAAGTGCACCTGTGGGGATTTGTACAATTCCAATAGTGTCTTTCCTCCACCTACCCCAAATCTGTGCAAAAATGGCTGATGGCATTCCTAAAGTGATGGCCATGAACCTATTGTTTCTCATAGGTAAAATTGGGTAAAGTCTTGCCCCTTCCCGTAAGCCACATCAGGGTGCTCTCCAAGTTGCTTTGATTACCGTGGTAGGCATTGTAGTCATGATATCCTAAAATTGTGTGGTTTAACCAAAGGGGATTCCTATTGATCTCCTCAATGGCAGACACGAAGGCCAGAACATTGTTGTTGAATCCCCCTGCATTGAGGGAAGTGCGTTAGGAATCAGAGCCCATCCAGGCCTTTCTCAAAAAGAGAAACAACTTTATTCTTACCCATTCGCTATAGTAAGGTCCCAATTGGGGAATAGATTGTGCTCTACCCTTGGATGAAATCTTAAGCAGGTGCCACCAATTGGTTTCTTTTTAAAAGTCATTTTCAGGTCTTAAAAGTCCTTTGGCCACTTTGAGACATAGTGACTGCTGGGCCAGCTTAAGTACTCAAAACAGGGCCTGAGAGACTTCCCGTTGAAAGGAAGAACCAAACCAAATCAATGGAAAACCAACTATTTTATTTTTGTTTTTACCCCAAATATTTATCAATACATTAATCCATGATGTGATGTCAGAAAACACAACGATGAATATAATTGGAAGGAAGAAGCAAATATTGTTACTAGAGATGATAGCAATTTTTAAAAATATATATATAGAATCTTACAATATTTGTCCTTTTGTGACTGGCTTATTTTTTTAAAAAGATTGGTTGATTTGAGAGAAAGAGAGAGAGAAAGCACGAGCACAAGTGGGGGGCAGAGGCAGAGGGTGAGGAAGAACAGACTCTCCACTGAGCAGGGAGCTCAATGTGGGGCTTGATTCCAGGACCCTGAGATCATGACCTGATCTGAAGGCAGATGCTTAACCAACTGAGCCACCCAGGCACCCCGCAACTGGCTTATTTTATTTATCACAATATCCTTAAGGTTCATCCTTGTTGTAGCATGTGCCAGCATTTCCTTTCTTTTAAAGGCTGAATGACATTCTATTTTATTCTGTTATTTGAAACCTTGAGCATTCCCCAGGTGAAATTTAAAACTGGGCCCCATATAGAGGGCAAGGAGAGACCAAAGAAAGAGGCAGATCACTCTAGATTGGTTGTCAGGTTAAATAAACAAGGGAACTTACATATGAGGCTTGTCTTGGGTGGCCACAAAATAAGCAGGTCTCCACATTCATCCTTAAAAGTCTTTATAGAGGCCTTACCTGGGCTCAGTTACATACTCAGTCCAGATGGTCTCAACAACATCTTATTCTCTCAAGGCTGTATCCTTTACATTGCCAGTTGTCCAGTTGCCCAGGTTCAGCTTGAGGATCAACCAGTGGTCACATTCTCTTGATGACCTCCTCCAACAATACCATGTTTTTGGAGTTGATTTTTATATAAACTGTGAAATACCAAAGTTATATACACATGTAGGTTTGATTTGGGGCTTATTATTCTAGTCCACTAGCCAATGCCTATTTGATATGCCTGTCCTTGCACCCATACCGTATCCATGTGCACTGTCTTAATTATTATGATTTTGTATAATTGCTGATATTTGATAGGACAAGTCCCTTGTCTTTGATTTTCTTTTTCAGAATGCCTTATTGTTTTTTCTTTATTGCATTATTGCCTTATATATATTTTGCAATCATTTTTTTCAATTCCCATAAAAAATTCTATTGCATTTTGTGTGAAATTTCTTTGATCTATAGATTAATCCTTAATCTATAGATTAAACAACTGACATCTTGATGATATTGAGTCTTTCTAGTCATGAATATGGTATATATATCCATTTATGTAAGTCTTTTAAACACATCTTAATAAGTTTTGTGACTTTGAGTGTTGCATATTTTTTGTTATATTTATCTCTAGGTACTTGGTATTTCTTAATTTACAGTGGTGCCTTCTCTTTATTTAAGCTTTTCAGTTGTTTACTGATAGTATAATGAAAACACAACTGACTTTTAAAGTATATTAATTTTATAACCAAATTGCCAAACTTTGTTTTTTCTAATTGTCTGTAGAATTTTTGTGTGTTTTCAATCTAAATCATGATATCACCTGCAAATAACAAATTTCATTTCTTCTTTTAAAGAGCTTATGTCTGTAATTTCTTTCTCTTATGTTATTACACTATCTAGAACTTTCAATACCCATTCAATAGAAGTAATTATAGTGAACATCGTATTATTCTTGATTTTATTTTATTGAAATATAGTTGACATGTAACATTGTATTTGTTTAGGTGTACAACATAATGATTTCATATATGTATATAAAATCACTAAAATAAGTCTAATTAACATCCATCTCCACACATAGATTGGAATCAAACATTTTTTTCTTGTGATGAGAACTTTTAAGATCTACTCTCAGCAACTTTTAAATTTATAGTACAGTATTATTAACTATAGTCATCATGGTGTACAGGACGTCCCTATGACTTAGGGTGTGTGTGTGTGTGTGTGTGTATTCATTGATGCATCTCCAGCCCATAGCCCAGGATCTGGCACACAGGTGATCAAGAAGTACTTGTCAGATGATCCAGGTTTGGGATGCTTACACATTCACACACAAATAATGGGGCTTTTGTTCAAACCTCATAAAAGATGCATATCTACTTGCGCTTTAAAAGTGCACAGTTCTCACCCCCTTCCTATGTGGCTACGTGGTGCCCCCCCCCCCCCCCGCACCCAAGACAAATCACAAGTGAGTGTCTTTTAGCTGGCCCGGTGGGAAGGGACCTCACACTACTGAGTTCCCGTTGTGCATGAAATTTGACTGAACCGGCCCCATCCCTAAGAAACTGTCAAGGGGGCATCACCACTACACGACAGGAGCCCGAGGTCCTGAAAGTCAAGGGCCAGTATCCCTTGTGAGGAATGCTCCAGCCGGTCACTCTGTTTTAAGTTCCTTCCACTGATGCGCCGCTCACTATCTGACGGAGTTTGGGATGTCCCTTTTGTTTCTAGCAGCGAACCGCCGGCAGACTGCGGAGTCTGTCGCCTCTTCAGCCGTCGTGTCCTCCTCTGGGTCTCTCCGAGTCAACTTGGCTGCGGTTCCCTTCGCACCTGGCGGGCTTTGCGCTCTTCAGCGGCCTCCCCCCGGCAGCCAGTCAGAGGAAGGGAGAAGGTTGAAGCTGAGCAACGGCCCGGAGCCCTTGCGGGGCACCGACCGGAAGCGGCGGCGAGTTCCCCGGGGCGGGGCTTTCTGCCACTTCCGGCCGGCCGTCTCTTCCGGGAGACCCGCGGACGCCGCTTTCGCGGCGGGAAGTAGATCGCCTTGCGCGGGAATGCTCGGCCAAGGTCTGAGCTGGCAGCTGCCTCCGGGAACGGCTGGTCTGGAGCGGCGGGGTGTGTGCTGGGAGCAACCCGAGGGCCAGATCCTGGCCTTGGAGGCCCGTCTTTCTTTGAACTGCTTTTCCTAAGGGGCTGGGGACCCCCGGGGTGTGTCTCAGGAAGTGAGAGACCAGGGGCACTAAGGAGTGGGCTCTGCAGACCTCGCCTGGAGTCTGGGCACGACTAGGGAACCAGATGACGGTGCTGTGCTTCCGGACGTGGATTGCACGTGTGCGGCCCTGAGTCTCCGGGCGAGAGCCCGGCCAGGAGAGCGCGGGCTGTGGCGCAGGGCTGCGACTGCGCATGTGCGCACCTGCGCGGAGGGGCGAGGCGGGTGAGCCCGTGAGGTGGGTGTGGCAGCTGGGGGTTGGGCTGCTGAGCTGCTGGAGCTGGAGAGCCGGTTCTCCCACCAAGGGGTGTGGACAGAGGGGTCAGCTTTCACTGACCCTTTTCTACTCCGTCTAACCTCACTGCTATGTGGTGCTGCTCCAGGGAGGTATTTCCTAGATGGGGAGAGATGTGGATCTCCTAGTGAATTCTTACAGTAAAAAGCACAGAACTGGGTTTGGGATGGGGGTGCCAGAGCTGCGGTGGCCTCAAGGCAGACCCTGGATTATGATGCAGATGGCCAAAGATTGGAATCCTGCCCAGGAGAGCCCTCCTTGAGAATACTAGGTCTGCCTTTGTCTCAGACCCACGGTTCTCCCAGAGCTCAGATTTCCAGGACTCTGTAGGACAAACGCCGGGTCCTTTATGGTGTGGGGCCATGGAGTGGACAGTCTAGAAAGAATTCTTGAGAATTTGCATGAATTTTCAGTGCATAAAGGAGTTTTTTATTAAGCACGGGGACAGGACCTGTTGGCAGAAAGCTGCACTGGGATTGCGAGGAGTGACTGATTATGTACTTTTTAGTTAGTGGGGTTTAAGGATAGCGTTAAGTCTCTAAGGTATTTGGAAGCAAGGCTTCCAGGACCTTGAGGGGCTAGTTGCTGTTATGATAAGGTTATTTACTACTGTCTAATAAAACATTAGTCATGAGACACTTCAGATGTGTCTTAGTGGGCCATATATTTGAAGGATGACTGCTAACATATCTTCTGGGTGTCGGGGGGTGAAGTTACAATAACCAGAGCAAAGCTACAGTGGTAGGACATTGAAGGAAGTCCTTGAGGGAGGTGTAGGAGTGTTACAGTCTTTATGCCTAAAGAATCCTGCCTGGAGACTGAGACACAGCAAAGTCTGGCCTTTGCACCCTTTTCTGCCATCACCTCCCTCTGGCCAAGTACCTGAGGTGAGGGCAAGCATGGCCCAGGGGGGTGTAACTATTTTCCAACTGGATTCCAAGAAAGGCCTGATGGCTCAAGATTCCTTCTTTCCTTAATCTGCCATTCTTTGTAATATTGTCCAGGAGGTGGACAGAATCGTTTTGCTTACCTAAAAATTAAGATTCTGGTGTTTGTTTTCTTTTTTTTTTTTTTTTAAGACTTTATTTATTTATTTATTTAGGAGAGAGTGAGAGAGAGCGGGGGTGAGGGGGAGATAGTACTCAAAAGGACATACTGTATTTGCCGCTCACCTTCATTTTTCTTAGGAAAAATCACCTCGCCAACTACAGTTCTTTTCCTTGCATCTACTGGATCACCAAAAGCTTGCATAGATTTCATTCTGCTTATAGGAAAGGACATATGCTGGGGTAAAACTATGCAGATGATCCTATCCCTTTTTCAAACTAGGGACAACTTTTATGATTTCCAGGATACAAGTTCTGTTATTTGGACTATAATAGCATCAAAATGATAATGCCAAACATATAATGCAATTTACAATTTTTTTTTTTTAGATTTTATTTATTTAACAGAGAAAGAGAGAAAGTACAAGCAGGGAGGAGCAGCAGGCAGAGGCAGAGGGAGAAGCAGACTCCCCGCTGAGCAGGGAGCCCAACATGGGGCTCAGTCCCAGGACCCTGCAATCATGACCTGAGCCGAAGGCAGACACTTTACTGACTGAGCCACCCAGGCGCCCCTACAATTCTTTGAAAAGAATTATAAACAGCCACATTCTCTAGCCCAGATACATGTGGACTCTGGTGACTGCTGAAATTCTCAATCATACAATTACATTCACTTCTTGTATCAAAAGTCCCCAAGAGCTTTCTCAGGCTTCATGATTCTCTCAAAGGACCAACAGGATTCAGAAGAGCCATTATACCATAATTATGGTAAAAGGATAGATTAAAATAAGCAAAGGGAAATAGCACATAGGGTGAATGAAGCCTAGGAGAAATCAGGTGCAAACTTTCAGTTGTCCTCTCTCAGTAGTGACATAGACAGCACTCTCAGCAATGATGTATGACTACACATGTGAAGTGTCGACAATCAGAGCTCACCCGACCTTGGTCTCCAGGGTTTTTACTGGGGGTCAGTCATGTAGCCATGTAACATCCACATAACTGAGCTTAGCTACTTAACCTCCAGCTTCCTTCCTCAGAGGTCATACTGGTACAGCATCATCTGTAGCCTCATGCATACAAAAGCAGGCATTCACTCTAAGTCACATTGTTAGCATAAACTACCCAAACTGATACAGTGTGGTCCAAGAATGTAGACTTACAAAACACTCTTATTAGGCAGAATGTTCCAAGGACTCAGAATTTATCTCCCAGGAGCTGGTCAAGGGCTAGTGTTTTCTTTATAAAGTGCAGAATTTGAGTAACCAAAGCCTGCTGAATTAACATTCTACTCTACATTTTCTGACAGTGTCCAACCCAGTGCAAAGTCTACTTTTGTGATGCCCTCCCCCAAATCAACTGAAATAAATCCACTTCCTGTAGGTTCTTTCTACTATGCAATTTCTGAGATGTTCCATTGTTCCTCATGCTAAGCAGTCACCCTATTGCAGGAATTTTGTTCAACTGCACATGTTTCTCATGAGTTCTGGCTGGTGGGCATTGACCTAGCCAATATATAAGTTTTTACCCTTACAAATGGGTTAAGTTGTTTTAAAGGGGAAATTGCTTACCATTATAAGAATAGGAAAATTCACATAAAAAAACTAAAATCTGGGGATGCCTGGGTGGCTCAGTTGGTTTAGCATCTGCCTTCGGCTCAAGTCATGATCTCAAAGTCCTGGAATCAAGTCTGCATCAGGCTCCTTGCTCAGTGGGAAGCCTGCTTCTCCCTGGCCCTCTTCCTGCCCCTCCCCCTTCTTGATCCCTCTCTCTCTCTCTCTCTCTCTCCCCCTGACAAATAAATAAATAATCCTTTTTTAAAAACCCAAAAAACTAAAATGTGTCTTAGGGCCTCAGAATGTATGTTTAAAAAGACAAATTTACAGTATTGTTTTGACAGTCCATAATTGTATTGGAATACTGTAACATATCCTTTCAGTACATGAAAGATAATGTTTTAAATATACAGAAGATATAAAATCAGTTTTACTAGGATTCTTCCAAGAATTAAGTACCAAAAAATTGTTTGACCAAAGAGCACAAATTATTTTGCAAACATAAAAATTGTAATTGAACACATATTATCATTTAGAGATCGCATTCAGCTGTAACAGAAAACTCCCACAATCTGCTTCATGTATTTATAAGGTACCTATTTCTCATATAGAATTGTCCAGAAACAAAAAGTACAGGGTAAATGCAACCACTTGACAATGCAATCAGGAAACAAAGTCCTTTGTGTTTTCTGACACAATTATAAATTTCAGAAGTTCCTGTGGAGTCAGGTACACAGGGCCACTGGACATATTACAGGAAAATGTTTACAACACAACTCCAACCTAACACAAATACGGTAAAATTGGAGAAATGAGGGAGTGTCAGGAAAGGTCACCAACCAAAAAACAAACAAATCAGTGGCCTGGGTGGATGTATTGGAGCTTGCAGGAAAGATCTAAATTATGGATATGTGAGAATGGAAGTGGATACATGACAGGAGAGCTATGGGAGATGCCTGTGGATGACACCAACTCTGATGAAGTCAAATAACTGATTTTTGGTTTGTAGACACTCCTGATTAATGGGCCCAGAAGGCAGGAAAATCTGCTAGAAACTGATGCTTACCAAGCTCTGATGCATACATTTTACTGTACAATAGTTCACAAAACTAAGTATGACATGTTCATTTCTGCCTTTCTGATCTCATACAAAGTTTGCCATCTTTACCATCTCTAATCTGGGACAATATGGGGAAAAGATTCTGGGAAATGTTCCCAGGCTTACCCACATTGATACATCACAATCTATCACAAAATAGCTACTCTAGCTTTTATCATAGTCAAAGCTCTGTATCCAATTCCCGTCAAGAGCTAAGGTGAGCAAAAATGAGCAAAAGAGGAAAGTAAGTCAGATGATGGTGTCTTCATTCAACAGCTTTACACTGAGGAATCTCTGCCAGAAAATAAAATATTGTGTCCACTACCTAGAAGAAATGCCAAACATACATTTTTTTTTTTTAATACAAAAGACTGAGAACCTCAAAAATACTGTTTTTCTTAGAAAGGAGAAAAGAGAGAATAGATGTCTGGTATATAAATCCCAGTATGTGCAAGAAACAAAATTCCAATGACACCAAAGTATCATTATCATAATAACCACATGCTTGAAACCTAATGAAAATTAGAAATAAAATGGATCTAAAATCCCAAAGATTACATATTTAAAAATAACTTCAAAAGATCTACTGGTCCAAAGACTTATAGGATAAATAATTTCTATGTAAACAATTCATAATTAAAACACTGTATATCAAAAGGTATGTAACTTGGCTGACAGGGTATATAGTGGGTAAAATGGTGGCCCCCCCAAAAGATATGTCCACTCTGAATCTGTGAGTGTGACTTTACTTGAAGAGTCCTTGCAGATGTAATAAGGATCTCAAGATGAGATCATCCTGGATTAGGGTGGGCACTGAATTCTATGACACATGTCCTTATAAAAAAAAAAGGGATCAAGCAGGTAGAAATGGTGATGTTAAGACAGGGCAGAAATTGGAATGTCTATAAGCCAAGGAACACTAAGTGTTGTGGTAGCCACCAGAAGCTTGTAAAGTGGCATGGATCAAGTTCCTCCTCAGAAGGAAATATATTTTATATATATATTTTAAGATTTTATTTGACAGAGAGACAGAGAGAGAGGGAACACAGGCAGGGGGAGTGGGAGAGGGAGAAGCAGGCTTCCTGCCGAGCAGGGAGCCCAATGTGGGGCTTGATCCCAGGACCCTGGAACCATGACCTGAGGCAAAGGCAGACGTTTAACAACTGAGCCACCCAGGTGCCTATATGTGTGTGTGTGTGTGTGTGTATACACACATACATATATATATACACACATATATATATATATACTTTTTTTTTTTTAATAGAGCATGAGCGGGAGGAGGGGTAGGGAAACAGAGGGAGAGGGAGAGAATCTTAAGCAGGCTCCACACCCAGCATGGAGCTCCACATGGGGCTCAATCTCACAACTCTTGAGATCATGACCTGAGCCAAAATCAAGAGTTGGACGCTTAACCAACTTAGCCACCCAGGAGCCCCAGAAGGAACCAGTCTTAATGACACCTTGATTTCCAACTTCTAGCCTCCAGATCTGGAAGAGAACAAATTTCTGTTTCTTTATCAACTTTGTGGCAATTTGTTGGGGCTGCCTTGGCAAAGTAATACTTAAAGGAGTATTTATCTCCTAAATGTATTTCTCAGAAACAATTGTAAATAATGTGGGGCACCTGGGTGGCTCAGTCAGTTAAGTGTCTGCCTTCAGCTCAGGTCATGATCCCAGGGTCCTGGGATCAAGCCCCGCATCGGGCTCCCTGCTCAGCGGGGAGCCTGCTTCTCCCTCTCCTGCTCCTCCTTCTTGTGCTTTCTCTCTGTCAAATATATAAAATCTTAAAAAAAAATTGTAAATAATGTGATAGGAGCCTATTTTAAGAATAAGGCACTAATAAAGCCAACAATATAAGATGCTTATAAAAATTTTCTAATAGTGAGCAATTTTTGTACACAATAAGTGATATTAATTTACATGGTTTTGCCACATTTACTGACATAGGGTTTCCCTCCTGTGGGAGTTCCTGTCTTTTTTTTTTTTTTAAGGATAGGGGATTACAGAAGTCTTTCCCCACACTGCTTACATTTAGAGTTTCTCCCCACTGTGATTTCTCACATGTCTTTGTAGGGATGAGAGTCTACTGAAGATTTTACCACATTCCTTACACTTACAGGGTTTCTCTCTACTATGAGTTCTCAAATGTCCTCGAAATGATGATGACCAACTGAAAGCTTTCCCACATTGCTTACATATATAGGGTTTCTCTCCAGTGTGAATTCTCACATGTGTTCTAAAGTATGAGAGACTGCTGAAGGCTTTCCCACATTCATTACATGCATACGGTTTTTCTCCTGTGTGAGTTCGCAGATGTCCCTTAAAGGATGAGGGGGAACTGAAGGATTTCTGGCACTGTTTACATTCATAAGGCTTTTCTCCAGAGTGTGTTCTCATGTGAATCCTAAGGTCAGAGGGCCAACTGTAGGCCTTCCCACATTCCACACATTTATAGGCTTTCTCTCCAGTGTGCATTCTTGCATGTATGATCAAGTAAAAAGAATGAAGAAAGGCTTTCCCACATTCCTTACATTCATAGGCTTTCTCTGCGCTGTGAACCTTCGCATGTTTTCTAAGAGACGAGGGAGAAGAGAATGATTTCTCACATTCTCTACAGGCATAGAGTTTCTCAACAGTATGAGTCTCCCTATGTGTCCAGAGGTTTGAGGGAGATCTGAAGGTTTTCCCACACTTTTCACATTCATAAGGCTTCTCTCCAGTGTGGATTCTTATATGGACCCTAAGTTTGGAGAAGTATATAAAGGCTTTTCCACATTCTTTACATGTATAGGGTTTCTTTTCAGTGTGAGCTCTTATGTGTGCTCTAAATGATGAGTAACAAATAAAAGTTTTCCCACATTCCTTACATTGATGGGGTTTCTGTCCATGTTGAGATGATGTTATGGGACTCTTTAGGGGTGTAGTATCCATGATGGCTTTTTCAAACTTAATGTATTCACAGGAATTTACTCCAGTAGGAAGTCTCTTATGCACAATAAAATTTGAAATCTGATTGGTTTCTCCACATTGATTACTTCCATTATTTTCTGAGGGTATCCCCACCACATGACACCTGTTAAAAATAGGCATCATGTTACCAATGATTAGCTAACAATTCATTGATGGCTTTTAATGATTAATAGGATTACATTTTTACCATTTTCAGTGAATGTGTACATTTTCTGCCCTGTCAGAACTGTTCTAAAGTGGTATATAAGCTGAATGCTCTGACTGAGGGCTCAAGCCCTTGTACCATTTCAGTGTTTTTTACATACTGCATTTTGTTTCCTGATAGCTGTTTACAGTGGAACTGTCTCAAATAATCAACATGTGCACCACTTTTATAAAACTGGTAAAAATGCTCTGAATACCTAACATCTGATGTATACCTACATATGTACACACAGACACATACATTACTATCATGGCATACTCAGACTCTCTCCTGAGACCTGCTTTCTCTCAAGTCTATGCCACTCACCTCATACATGTCCCCGCGTTCTTGTGCTGATGTTCAATGCCAGGGCATTTCCAGTTTTCACCTACAATGAGGAACCAGGAATATTTCTTCTGAATCTTATTATATTCCATTCATGTCATATTTCTTCCCTAAACATATGCTATAGAGGATTCGACCTACTGATTTTCAGTGTCATAATATGAAAAATAGCAACAAAATTTACTTACTTTCTTTGGAAAGAACTGGTGAGATGAAGGCAAAAAAGATAAATTGGAAACATTCATTTCTTTTCAAATAGTGATCCAAAAATTAAACAAATATTACAAGGAAGAATGTACTTTTGAGCAAAAAAACACAACAAACTTTGAAGAGTTTTGTCTATGTCAGGACATTGACAACAATAAGGACAAGAGGCCAAAATGGTGGGCAATTTACTGGAAATGCTTCCATGAAGATTGAGACTTCTGGTGACATAAATGCCCTATTGTCAGAAAAGCAACATGGGAAGGAATTGGACAAAATGCACATGCTCAATACTAACTTTAAAAGAGAAAATATGGAAGGTTCTTCAGTGTGAACAAGGACCTTTGTGAGGATGGATGAAAAGTAAAAAAAAAAAAAAAAAAAAAAGACACTAAGGTATCTGACAAAATTCAACTACCTCAGGAAGAAGAGTAATTTTCTTTATTAATATTTCCAATTGTAATGCTTGCTCCTCTTAAGGCACAGAGTTATAATCCTTACAGAGGCTAAAAGCATTTAAGAGAGAAAGTAGCGGTTCAAATATGTACAGTAGAAAGTTATTAGACTATATGCTCTAGTACTGTGACCATGTCTGTCTGTCTTCCTTAGCAATTAATTCCCATTGTTCAGCTCAAGTTTTGGAACAAGCTCAATAGCTTGCAGGTAAGTGAAGGGGTGGAGCCATGCTTACCCAGTGAGGCCAGGTTCCTGCAGGTCTCCAGCATCACATCTTTGTAGAGCCTCCTCTGACCAGGATCCAGCAAAGCCCACTCCTCCGGGGTGAAGTCCACAACCACATCCTCAAAAACCACTGAGTCCTGAAACATCCCACAAATTCTGGTTCAACAAGGTACCATTCTCCACCAGTGTGTGCAGGAGGAAGGAGGAGGCTGACCGGGGAACCAGGACTTGATTCACAGCAAGCTGACACATAGTTCTGTGGCCCCCCATCTACTCTTGGGCTTTGTCATCCTATCTCCTCCCCTGTATTAAACACTCACATCCTCAGGGATGCCAGCTGGCCTTATAGATTTAACAGCATCTCTAATGATTTCATCCTGCCACAGTTTGTGACTGTTTTCACTCTTTCCCTCCATCCAAAGGGTCCAGAACAGTCCACAATATATTGGAGATATGAAAGAAATACTATACAAATAAAACAAGGACTTCCTCTTTAAAAACATCAGTTCCTGTGATGAAAAGGATTTCTTCTCTTTCTTCACTGTCCTCTACAGGCCTCAGCACATGAAGCCAACGTTGGACCTAGATGAGGTTTTAATGAATGAAAACATGTTGAGGGTCTGAGAGCATTTCCTGCTTTTCTGCTCACCAACAATTTGATTCTTAAGGGGCCTGCTTATGCCCAACCTTCAACCCAGGCCCTGAGATAGATATATTTCCTTGAACTCCAATGCACTATAAACTGGCAGGTCCACCTAGTGGAATAATATTCTTTTGAGAGGCATTAATATTTACTTATCTGTCTCCTGTTTTTCTATGAAACAGCAATCCTTCCCTTCCTACATTCTCTCTAGGAGACAGGCAGTGTACTGACAAACTGGAGCTAGGCAGGAGTTCAGACCTCACCACAGGGCCTGCATTCATGGTGTGGGTGCTGACAACCACCAGTTCTGGGTGATGGCTCTTCCTCAACACACAGACTGACATCCCAAGGTGCCAGAACAGCCTTGTCTGTCCCAGAAAAGTGTGCCCTGGTTCTTTCTGCCTGTGAAGAAGCACTTAATGAGTTCCATGTAGAAGTGAATTAAGTGAAGTCCAGAAGGGTTTGCCTGTGAACTTGCTGAGATCATAAAATTCATAAAGGATCAGGCAGCACTTTCCTCCAGAAATTTGTTCCCACTGTCTGAAAATCCAGAGGCACTGATTTATACACCAGCCTCTTGGGTCTCTACACACAATAAGCATTCCACACCCTTTGGCATGCAGACAAGCATAACTGCCCAGCCCCTGAACATGGATTCCATTGGCCTGCAGGATCCCCAGGAAGCCTGGCCTTTGAGAAAGTGCATCATTTCACTGGCTTCTGCGTGCAGAGGTGTGAATATAGGCTACCTCACTGCCATACAGGGGCTGCAATTTGCCTGAATAATAAACAGCAGCACAACTTGAAGGCTCCAGAATGGGAACACACTTCTTGTGAGGTCAGTAAGTAAAGCTGCACTGGGTCTCCTAGTTTCTCAGTACACTAGTGTCTAATGTTGTCTCACAACAAATCTTCATCCACAGACAAATTCAATCAACTCTTCCACTGCTGTGTGTCAGGTGATATTTTAAAGCCATCAAAGTCCACAACAGCCTCAAGTCAATCTTAACAATACAGTGTACTACTGAGCATCCCTGATGTGTGAAATACTTTACACAGAGATTTCCAACCATTAGCTTATTTGTTTCTCATAAAAATCTCCCAAGTAGATATTATAATCAGTATGGGGAAAGCTAAAAGGACAGTCAAGAACACACTCAATGTTACCCAATTTGAATGTTGTAAGTCGGGGCTTGCCTTCAAAGCCTAAAGTCCTAGTAGCTGCATTTCTGGACATACATACACCTTACGATAATATGATTATGGCTGTTATTCAACATGAGTAACAACCTAGAGCGGGGATCAGAAAGCTGTATACAAAGGTCAGATAGTACATCATTTAGGCTTTTCCAGCCATGTGGTTTCTGTTGCAACATGCTCAGCTATGCCTTTGTTTAGGCGGTAATTCCTACTACATGCAGCTACAAAGGTAAAGTGCTTTTAAAAAAGGAAAATTCTGAACCACTTGTGTCTTAAATTCTCATGGGGGAGGAAAATAAGGAAATCTGCTATAATCTAGGTGAAGGGTAACTGCTGTAAATAAAATACAGACAGTGAAGGCATATGGAATGAGAAGGTGAGCGAGTCAAACTGGGACAGGGTAAAATCAAAACAGTAAAAGATCAACAGATCCATAAATCCAGAAAACAAACTCATGGATGCCAGAGGGGAAGGGGTAGGAAGATGGGTGAAGAGGAGTGGGAGGTACAGGCTTCTAGAATAACTCATGGGGTTAGAAGGTACAGCATGGAAATATCGTCACTGGCATTGTAATAGCTTCATATGGTGACAGATGGTGGCTACACTTGTGAACATAACATAATGCATAGCATAGCATATAGACTTGTGGAATCACTATGTGGTAAACCTCAAATTAATGTAATGTTGTGTGTCAACTATACTTAAAAAACAAAACAAAACAAAAAAACCCATGGGGTGCCTGGGTGGCTCAGTCAGTTAAATGTCTGCCTTCAGCTCAGGTTGTGATCCTGGGGTCCTGGGATCGGGCCCCACACTGGGCTCCCTGTTCAGAGGGGAGTCTGTTTCCTCTGCCTCCGCCCCCCCCTTGTGCTCTCTCTGTTCGCTCACTCTCTCAAATAAGTAAAAACCTTTAAAAACAACAACAACACAAAACAAAAACCCAAAACAATAAAATAACCATCTAAGTAACACTAAAAATTGAGACCTTGACTTGACTGTTGTTGTTTTTTGGCTTGATTTGTTTTTAAATACCACTGCATTTTTCAACTCTTAAGAATTAGAAACTGGGACGCCTGGGTGGCTCAGTTGGTTAACCGACTGCCTTCGGCTCAGGTCATGATCCTGGAGTCCCGGGATCGAGTCCCGCATCAGGCTCCCTGCTCGGCAGGAAGTCTGCTTCTCCCTCTGCCCCTCCCCCCTCTCATGTGCTCTCTCTCATTCTCTCTCTGAAATAAATAAATAAAATCTTTTTTTTTTTAAGATTTTTTATTTATTTATTTGACAGAGAGAGACAGCGAGAGAGGGAACACAAGCAGGGGGAGTGGGAGAGGGAGAAGCAGGCTTCCCGCTGAGCAGAGAGCCTGATGTGGGGCTCGATCCCAGGATCCCGGGATCATGACCTGAGCCGAAGACAGACGCTTAACGACTGAGCCACCCAGGCGCCCCAAATAAATAAAATCTTTAAAAAAAAAAAAAGAATTAGAAACTGAATGTCACAATTTCACAAAGTCTCAGGAAAGATTTCAAGTGCTGGTCAACTTCACCATGTCCCAGTGGAGAGACACTGGAATCAAATAAGTCTGATCCAGGGGGCACTGGAATCAAAGTGCCCTGAGCCAAGAGCAGAAAGATCATCTGTATCAATGGACTACAAATGAGCTGAAGGGTTTGAAAAAAGAGCAGCTGCATAAAAGAAGAAAGAGTAGAAAGAAACGTCCAGGGCAAAATTAAAGATACAAAAAGAAGGGGCGCCTGGGTGGCTCAGTCGTTAAGCGTCTGCCTTCGGCTCAGGTCATGATCCCAGGGTCCTGGGATTGAGCCCCGCATCGGGCTCCCTGCTCCACAGGAAGCCTGCTTCTCCCTCTCCCTCTCCCTCTCCCCCTGCTTGTGTTCCCTCTCTCGCTGTCTCTCTCTGGCAAATAAATAAATTAAAAAAAAAAAAGATATAAAAAGAAGGCTAAAGATATATCTCCTGAGGTGCTAGGGTCGCTGTGTGGGTGGGTTTTGGTGGCAAGCTCCTTTGGTGGGTGGCTTGCACTCACTAGGGCAGCACCTCAGGGACGATGGTGGAAGGAGATAATCGCAACACCATCCAGCTGGCTGCAGAGACTGCAAGTCTGGAAGAGCAGCTGCAGGGATGGGGAGAAGTGATGCTGATTGCTGATAAAGTCCTCAGATGGGAAAGAGCCTGGTTTTCACCTGCCATCATGGGTGTGGTTTCTTTGGTGTTTCTCTGACTATTTAATGTCTAGATCTATCTGTTCTGTCCGGTGTTTCCTGTTTTGTTATGTTTTTGTGCTTGGCTGACTACCTTGTTCCCATTCTAGCTCCTAGAATTTTTGGCTCCAATAAATGGACCCTGAGCAACAGCAAAGATTCCATGAAATTTGTAGCAATCTGGTAAAAACTCGACGCAGAGGGGCGCCTGGGTGGCTCAGTTGGTTAAGCGACTGCCTTCAGCTCAGGTCATGATCTCAGGGTCCTGGGATCGAGCCCTGCATCAGGCTCCCTGCTCAGCGCGAAGCCTGCTTCTCGCTTTCCCACTTCCCCTGCTTATGTTCCCTCTCTTGCTGTCTCTCTCTGTCAAATAAATAAATAAAATCTTTAAAAAAAAAAAAAGACGCAGAGCTGTGGGCTGGTGGAAACGCCTCTTTACACTAAAGGAAGAAAAGCCTAAAATGTACTTCGTGACCATGATTGTTTCTCTTGCTGCTGTTGCTTGGGTGGGACAGCAAGTCCACAGCCTGCTGCTCACCTATCTGATAGTGACTTTCTTACTGTTGCTTCCTGGATTAAACCAGCATGGAATCATTTTGAAGGGGAAAAATAAAAAAAGCTGGAATCCTAAATATATATATACACACATTACTACCCTAAATAGAGTAATGAATAATGTGCATAATAAATCAAAACCAAGCTGCACACACATTTTATTTCAGGAGTGCAAGAATGTCTAAAAATTGATCCATCAATCAGTACATTTTACTTTAAAAAAAAAAAGGCGAATTATCTAACATTTTAAAATTCTGAGTACTGTAAGGGGCACCTTGGGTGGCTCAGTCAGTTAAGTGTCCAACTCTTGATTTTGGCTCAGGTCATTATCTAAGGGTTGTGGGATCCAGCCCCATGTCGGGCTCCACGCTCAGCGCAGAGTCCGCTTGTCCTTCTCTCCCTGCTCCTCTTCCTGCTCACAGGTTCTCTTTCTGATAAATATGTGAATAAATGAATAAAATCTCTAAAAATAAACAAAATTCTGAGTACTTCTCTAGTATTCAGATGTTGAAAGTTTAAAGTTGCTTAAAGAAAATGAGTGTTTTTTTATTTTATTTTATTTTTTTAAGATTTTATTTATTTGACAGAGAGAGACAGCGAGAGAGGGAACACAAGCAGGGGGAGTGGGAGAGGGAGAAGCAGGCTCCCCACTGAGCAGGGACCCTGATATGGGGCTCAATCCCAGGAGGCTGGGATCATGACCTGAGCCAAAGGCAGATGCTTAATGACTGAGCCACCCAGCACCCCTAAAAGAGTGTATTAAAATATTAACAGAAAGAAAACAAAAATCCCAAATTGTTTTACAGGCCAGTTGTACTAAATACTAAAGGGATTAAAAATTCTACCTGTAGAAAATAATTCCTTTTTCAGAGATATGCCAAGAGCAGAGCAATATAACTGGGGGGGGGGGGGGGGGGGGGGA
>NW_023270855.1:56869201-56910602 GCF_011800145.1 Mirounga leonina | reverse complement strand
GCTGTCTCTCTCTGTCAAATAAATAAATAAAATCTTTAAAAAAAAAAAAAGACGCAGAGCTGTGGGCTGGTGGAAACGCCTCTTTACACTAAAGGAAGAAAAGCCTAAAATGTACTTCGTGACCATGATTGTTTCTCTTGCTGCTGTTGCTTGGGTGGGACAGCAAGTCCACAGCCTGCTGCTCACCTATCTGATAGTGACTTTCTTACTGTTGCTTCCTGGATTAAGCCAGCATGGAATCATTTTGAAGGGGAAAAATAAAAAAAGCTGGAATCCTAAATATATATATACACACATTACTACCCTAAATAGAGTAATGAATAATGTGCATAATAAATCAAAACCAAGCTGCACACACATTTTATTTCAGGAGTGCAAGAATGTCTAAAAATTGATCCATCAATCAGTACATTTTACTTTAAAAAAAAAAAGGCGAATTATCTAACATTTTAAAATTCTGAGTACTGTAAGGGGCACCTTGGGTGGCTCAGTCAGTTAAGTGTCCAACTCTTGATTTTGGCTCAGGTCATTATCTAAGGGTTGTGGGATCCAGCCCCATGTCGGGCTCCACGCTCAGCGCAGAGTCCGCTTGTCCTTCTCTCCCTGCTCCTCTTCCTGCTCACAGGTTCTCTTTCTGATAAATATGTGAATAAATGAATAAAATCTCTAAAAATAAACAAAATTCTGAGTACTTCTCTAGTATTCAGATGTTGAAAGTTTAAAGTTGCTTAAAGAAAATGAGTGTTTTTTTATTTTATTTTATTTTTTTAAGATTTTATTTATTTGACAGAGATAGACAGCGAGAGAGGGAACACAAGCAGGGGGAGTGGGAGAGGGAGAAGCAGGCTCCCCGCTGAGCAGGGACCCTGATATGGGGCTCAATCCCAGGAGGCTGGGATCATGACCTGAGCCAAAGGCAGATGCTTAATGACTGAGCCACCCAGCACCCCTAAAAGAGTGTATTAAAATATTAACAGAAAGAAAACAAAAATCCCAAATTGTTTTACAGGCCAGTTGTACTAAATACTAAAGGGATTAAAAATTCTACCTGTAGAAAATAATTCCTTTTTCAGAGATATGCCAAGAGCAGAGCAATATAACTGGGGGGGGGGGGGGGGGGGAGAGGGGGGGGGGGGGAGGAGGTAAATATAACATTAACAAATATAAGTGCAAACGTCTATAAAAAAAAAAAAAACAACAAACCACACATTACTACCCTGAATAGAGTAATGAATAATGTGCATAATAAATCAAAACCAAACTGCAAACTCCTTTCAGGAATGCAAGAATGTCTAAAAATTGATCCATTAATTAGTACATTTTACTCCATTAATAGAAAATATAGAAAAATCAAAATTCATGTCCTTACATCTTAAGCAATGAGCGATATATTACTATTATTAATGTATAGCAACATTTAATACCCTGGAACTAGAAGGACATGGCTAATTGTGAAAGATGGTGCATGAAAACACCTACTGCAATGTTGAGTGAAAAATTTGAAGTAGTAAAAACAGTTCCCTTGTCAAGAAGGCAAGACACATGGGCGCCTGGGTGGCTCAGTCGGTTAAGCGACTGCCTTCGGCTCAGGTCATGATCCTGGAGTCCCGGGATCGAGTCCCACATCGGGCTCCCTGCTCGGCCGGGGGCCTGCTTCTCCCTCTGACCCTCCCCCCTCTCATGTGCTCTCTCTCATTCTCTCTCACACAAATAAATAAAATCTTTCAAAAAAAAAAAAAGGCAAGACACACAGTGTTCCTTATTGTACACTGAACTGGATGGAAGCCCTGGTGAATCACGAACAAGAAATGAAAGGCAAAATGATAGGAGAAAAAGACTGAACTATCATCATGTGCAGATAAGATACTGCATATAAATATTCAAATAATTTACAGATGGTTAGTAATTAAAATCTCTACCTGCACTTCACAGAGACACCGGTTAAACGAATGATGCTCAAACATGAATTTACTTCTATGTACCAGTAACAGTATTCTTAAAGATACCATTTAAATCCGCCCAATACTGGATGCACAGTAATAAACCCAACAGAGGTTTTGCCTTTCAATCCAGAGACATACCAAGTCCATGGATCGGAAAGCTCAATTCGGTAAGACGTAAATCTACAGATTCGATGCGATCCCGACTCCTCCTCTGTCCTTGGACTTCAAGTGCTGACCCTGATCCTAGCTTTCCACATGGGAGAAACTCAGTCCGCGGGCACCGCAATCCATCCACCTCATGAAACGTCTCTCAGGTGCGCAGTGTGCCAGACCCTCTCTCCGTGTAAGGGACCTGACGGGGCGCCGGGACCCCCCGCCCCCCGGCCGGGGGCGGACACACCCGGGACCGCGGAGCCTCGGGCCGCCTCCAGCCGGTTCGAGCCAGCCCCTCCGGATCTCGGCCGGGCCCCGCACACTCACCATCTCGCGGCCCCGATCCAGGCTCCCGGGCGCCCTGCCCGCGCCTCGGCGGCTCGGGCGGGCGAGAGCGGCGTGCACCGGACAGCCGGGGCCGCGCGGGGCAGGTGCTCGGGAGCCCGCGGCGCGCGGGGAGCGACGTCCCGCGCGGGCGCGATTGGGCAGTGCTGATTGGACAGCGCTCCGGGCGCTCCCTCTCCCGCGGCTCCGGATTCGACACTGCCCCTGGTCGCAGCGCCTCTGATTGGGCAATTTTCCCGTCTGCACCGCCCCGCAGTCTGAGTGACGGGCGGGACGGAGCTCACGTGGCCGAGCTGGGCGGAAACGCTGTTCTGGCCCATTGGCTCTTTCCCTGCCTGGACTCCCCCGGGATCCGCGCTCGGAGCCGACACAGCTCGCCCCGCTTTGCGCCCGGCGTCTGTCCGCAGGGCGGCGCCCCGCCTGCGTCTTCCTCCTGGGCCGGGAGGTCCTGACTCGGTGTCCTCGCGGAGCGCCCGCTGCCCGGAGTGGGACAGGACGGGAGGGCTCGGGGTCTCCGGAGTCAGGGGTCGGCCCCGCGGCCTTGGGGGCCACCATCTCCCGAGTCAGGCGCCCCAAATCTGTTGGTTTTTAAAAATCTGTATTAACTAGGGCGCCTGGGTGGCTCAGTCGGGTAAGCGTCTGCCTTCCACTCAGGTCAGGATCCCGGGGTCCCGGGATCGAGCCCCGCATCGGGCTCCCTGCTCGGCGGGGAGGCTGCGTCTCCCTCTGACCCTCTCCCCTCTCATGTGCTCTCTCTCATTCTCTCTCTCTCAAATAAATAAATAAATAAAATCTTTAAAAAAATTTTTTGTATTAACTACACTTAAAACATCTGAATCTGATTTGCTGCTTTAAGATTTCATTTCTGTCGTTTTAATATGTGATCAGGGTTTTTCCTGACAATGTTCCATTTATATCCTTTGTCCTTCCCTCGGTGGCTTTGTGGACAGTCTGTGTAGCGGCACCTCGGTTCCCAAGCCTCTGCATCCATAGGGATGATCAATATAAACGATAGGACCGAAGCAGGTGTGGAGGTTAGAGGTGATAGCTTTGCTTTCTTGAGGAAACTAAAGAGTCTTCAAACAACTATAAAAGTGTTAGAACTGGGGCGCCTGGGTGGCTCAGTCGGTTAAGCGTCTGTGTTCGGCTCAGGTCATGATCCCAGGGTCCTGGGATCGAGCCCCACATCGGGCTCCTGGCTCAGCGGGAAGCCTGCTTCTCCCTCTCCCTCTGCCTCTCCCGCTGTTCATGCACTCTCTCGCTCTCTGTATCTCTGTGTCTCAAATGAATAAATTTTTTTAAAAAAATTAAAAAGTTAATTCTTAAAAAAAAAAAACCTGTTAGAACTGATGAAAGAGTCAATTTAGTAGGGATGTCTGGGTGGCTCAGTTGGTGAAGCGTCTGCCCTCTGCTCGGGTCATGATCCGGGGGTCCTGGGACTGAGTCCCATATTGGGCTCCTTGCTCAGCGGGAAGGCTGCTTCTCCCTCTGCCCCTCCCCCTGCTCGTGGTCTCTCTCTCTCTCTCACTCTCTCAAATAAATAAAATGTTAAAAAGTCAATTTAGCAGATAATGTTAAATATTTACAATAGATGATGTATTATTGGACTAAAATTGCATTTTCATGATATATACACACATATGTAGGTATGTATAAAATATCGAGGAACAGGCTTAACCACGTGCAGGATCTGTGTAAGAACAATTACAAGTGTTTCCCGATGAAGTGACAGAGGTGTCATTTTCATGATACATAAGCAACTTTGTGGGATTGAAGACTTCTCAATGCAAAGATGCACATCTCTCTAAACACAGCCATAAAATTTAGAGAAATTTCCAATGAAGTTTTCATCAGGAACTTCTCTGTGCCTCATAATAAAATAATTCTAAAAGAATCTGTGAAAAGTGTGGGAACCTGGGTGGCTCAGTCGGTTAAGCCTCTGCCTTTGGCTCAGGTCATGATCCTGGGGTCCTGGGATCAAGTCCTGCACCTGCTTCTCCCTCTCCCTCTGCCCCTCCCCCTGGCTCATTCTCTCTCTCTCAAATAAATAAATAAATAAATAAATAAATAAATAAATAAATAAATAAAATCTTAAAAATAAAAATCTCTGAAAAATAATGCAAGGAGTAGCTAGGCAAATATTGTAAATAAAGAATGAAGAGGGGCGCCTGGGTGGCTCAGTTGGTTAAGCGACTGTCTTCGGCTCAGGTCATGATCCTGGAGTCCCGGGATCGAGTCCCGCATCGGGCTCCCTGCTCGGCGGGGAGTCTGCTTCTCCCTCTGACCCTCCTCCCTCTCCTGCTTTCTGTCTCTCATTCTCTCTCTCTCAAATAAATAAATAAAATCTTAAAAAAATAAATAAAAATAAATAAAAATAAAAAAATAAAGAATGAAGAATTTTCTGATCAGATGTACCAATTAAAATAATGAATAAGTACAAATAATTGAAATGGTCTGTTGCCATTATAAGAGACCAATAGTTCCCAAGCAGGGCTGATTTTGCCCCTCAGGGACATATGGAAATATCTGGAGGCATTTTTGGGTCACTGCTGGGGATGTGGAAGAGCGAGTGATAAAAGCAACTAGTAAGTAGACACCAGGGATGCTGTAAACATCTTAAAATACACAGGATCGGCCCCCCACCAGAAGAATTATTTGACCCAAAACGTGAATAATGCCAATGTTGAGAAATTCTGCAACAGACAGAGAAGTCCTTGGAACTGTATAAACAGATGCAAGAATATAATAAAATATTGGGCACCTGGGTGGCTCAGTCAGTTTAGCCTCTGCCTTCGGCTCAGGTCATGATCCCAGGATCCTGGGATCGAGCTCCACATCAGGCTCCCTGCTCAGCGAGGAATCTGCTTCTCCCTCTCCCTCGGCAATGACCCCTGCTTGTGCGCACACACTCTCTCTCTCTTCCAAATGAATGAATAAAATCTTTAAAAAAAAAGAATATAATAAAATATATAACTTATGGCAAGAGATGATTCAATCTATAGCCCTCTCTTCTAGTAAGAGGGCCAAATAAGTTCCAGATGGATTAAAAATTTAGACATAAGAAAACAAAAATCCTAAAAGAAAACACCAATATTTCTATATACTTAGGAAGTGAAATTCATGACATCCAAAGAAAAAATATAAATAAAATGATGATTATTTGAAAAATAAAAAGTTAAAATGTCTAATAGTGGAAGATGAAAGAAATACCAACTGGGAAATGTTTTTAATTATAGTAACAAAGGACACTATCATTTTTAAGAGCTCTTCTAAATCAAGTGCAAAATGTAGAAATCCGATAAAATGTGCAAAGGCTATGCACAGAAAGTTAGAAAAATTATAAATTACAAACACCTAATAAAAATGTGAGAATAGGGGCACCTGGGTGGCTCAGTTGGTTAAGTGACTGCCTTCGGCTCGGGTCATGATCCTGGAGTCCCTGGATCGAGTCCCGCATGGGGCTCCCTGCTCGGCAGGGAGTCTGCTTCTCCCTCTGACCCTCCCTTCTCTCATGTGCTCTCTCTCATTTTCTCTCTCTCAGATAAATAAATCTTTAAAAAATAAAAAAAAATTTTTTTTAATTTAAAAAAATGTGAGAATAGGTTAGTTCTTCAGGCCCAGAATGGATAATGGGAATAGATGTACATATTATCTAGCAAAATAGACGTTTTGATTTCCTAACTCATTCCTTGAGGTTTATTACTAGGGGAAGGTCAAAGGGATGCTTCTACAATTGCTCCTTAAGGTTGTAAAGCTGAAGTAGCACCTCATTCATGGAGGGTTTCAGATATTAGTACTGCCATCCAGATACTCAGAGATGCAGGTTGGTTTATTTATCACAGCTGTGTCTCAAATGTGGCATCTTTGCTGGTGCAGATGAACCAGGCTCCTGGCGTCTGACAGACAGCTGTTGGGTTAGCAAATGCTTTCTGCCCATTCCGCTAGTGGATACAGTCAGGATCAATTTCCCTTTATTTGGCAGGTACTTCAGTGTACTTGTCTGTGTTGTCTTCATGCTAGATCAATAGTCCTGATCTCTGTCCAGATAGAGTACAGACATGTGCATGTCTGACAGTGGGAACACAAGGGAAATGCAGGGAAAGCTTGTGAGCCTATTATGTTATTGAATTGTCCCATATATCCCATATCCAGTTTGTCCTATGATTAATATTTTATCTTATTTTAGCACAATTGTTAACAATTAATGAACAGTGTTGACACATAATTATTAATTAAAGTCCATGCTTTTTCATACTTCCTTAGTTTCCACCTGATGTCCTTTTTCTGTCACAGAACCCCATCTAAGACCCCATATGACATTTAGTCATCAGGTCTCCCTAGGCTCCTCTGGGCTGTGACTTTTCTTTCCTTGTCTTTGATGACCTTGTTTTGAGGAGGACTGGGCAGGTATCTTGTAGAGTGTCCCTCTATTGAATATGACTGATATTTTTCTTCATGATTAGAGTGGGGTTTGGGGGTTTTGGGAGGAAGACCACAGAGGTAAAGTTTTAGCCATTTTCATCCCAGCATATCAAGAGTACATGCTACCAACATGACTTATCAAGGTCATTGACCTTGGTCACCTGGCTGAGGTGTGTTTGTCAGGTGTCTCCACTGTAAACTTAAAGCCCTTCCATCCTGTACTCTTTGGAAGCAAGTCACTTAGGCTTCACTTAGGAGTGGGGAGTTGTGGCTGAGGGCTTGAGTATCTAAATAAGTTTTCTTGAATTCTTCTGCCTAGGAGTTTTGCCTATTTACCCCTTTATGTATTTATGCAATTAGTTATATCAATATGAACTCATGGATAATATACTTTGGGTTATAATCCAAAACTTCATTATATATTTGTTGCTCAAGTTTTTCCAGCTTTGGTCATGGGGGCCTCTTTTGTTTGGCTTCCCATATTCTTTTGACATGCCTCCAACTTTGTGGTTTGTTCTATAATTACTGGCTGTGCATGCTGCTCCAGGTTCTCCTCATCTTATGTATTTCTTGCCCCAGTCCTAGAATCAGTAACTTCTCCAGGGAGCCCTGATTCTTTCTATTGGAGAATGGTTTGAGAAACCAAAATCTGGGCACTGGGTGTGCTTATGGCTATTGGAGTGCCATTGGTTCTCGGCTATTATAACTTCTTATAATTACGTATATTTTGTATCATTTGCTATGTGTCTTCCTCTACCAGAAAGCTATACTTTGCTCTCTTATTAATACTCCCTTTTTGCTGTTTAACGATGTTTGTAATTTTGTTCTTGCTGTTGTTTTTGTACTTAGTACCTTTTTAAAGCACTTCATTCTGTATATTTTTCTTTATCTTTTTACTGTCTGATTTATCAGGTTGCTTTTGTATCCTTTAGTGTCTTCCCATTGCCTGTGCATCAGTGAGTTCTGTTACTTCCTTTTCTCATCTCCTTTCTCCCATTTTAGTTGCATTCTTTCTTCTTTGTCACGATCCATAACATTTGCACCAAGTCTTCTACTCCCTTTCCACCTTTGCTCTATTATTAGATGTATATTTATGTATTTTTAAAATGCTCACTATCAGTGCCTTGGATGAATTTTCTCAGATATCACTTGCTTAGATGAAGTTCATGCTCTAGTGGGTCACAAGAGGGGCCAAAGGGGACAGATTTCCCTAAGTTCCTGTAGGTTGAAGTGCTTTTCTGTAGCCTTGGTATTTGAAGGACTGCCTGGCTGGATATAGAATCCTTGGCTCACACTTACTTTCATTAAGTTGTTCTTGTAAAAATGGTGTCTCATTGTTGCCTTTTTTATATGTTAGTTGGAAACTCCTGATTTCAGTCTCTTTTGCTTTTGTAAGCTATTTGATCTTTCTTCTTATCCTTCTCCTTCTTCTCCTCCTCCTTCTTCTGCCTAGAGTCTTGGGGATTTAAATTTATCCTTGAAATCTAATGTTTTTTCTTGGCTATGTGTTGGAATTGATCGCTCGAGGTTAATTTACCCAATGGCCTTTTCAATTTGCAGATTCATGTCCTTTTCTATTTCTGGGAAATTTTTTATTCATTCTATCAGCTCTGTTCCATTGTTTATTTTTCTTCCTCAGGAATTCTGATAATGTGCATATTTTTTCTTGTCTTTCATTTCCACTACCTTCTCTTTGATCATTTTTGTTTCCGTTTTTTAAATATCATTTTCATCTTTGTTTCTCAGCCTGTCTTCATTGAGACTATGAAAATCCTGTGTTTCCTCAAACTTTTTCTTTTAAGATTTTATTTTTAAGTTGTCTCTATACCCGATATGGAGCTTCGACTTACAACCCTGAGATCAAGAGTCCCATCTTCCATCGATTGAGCCAACCAGGCACCTCTCTTCAAACTATTCTCAATATTTATTGATGGCACTTGCCTGAATCCATTATGAGTATGACATGTATGAAGGGATTTTTCTAACACCATTATTTTTTTCCATTCTTTTTTTATTTTATTTTATTTATTTATTTGAAAGAGAAAATGAGATAGAGAGAGCATGAGAGGGGGGAGGGTCAGAGGGAGAAGCAGACTCCCTGCTGAGCAGAGAGCCCGATGCGGGACTCGATCCCGGGACTCCAGGATCATGACCTGAGCTGAAGGCAGTCACTTAACCAACTGAGCCACCCAGGCGCCCTATTTTTTTTTTCCATTCTTTAGTTTGCTGTCTAGTGTGTAGAAAACCTTCCTTTTCCTCTATTTATTTATTCCTATTGGTTTTTGGCTCCTGGTTTCTTATATTATTCAATAGGCTGTTGCTTCCATTGTTGATTTTGACAATCAAAATTTTTCAAAACTTCCCAGTGGGAGCCCTTTCAAAATAGTTTTTATTTCTGGGGCACATGGCTGGCTCAGTCCATAGAGCATGTGACTCTTGATTTGGGGTTGTGAATTCAAGCCCCACATTGGGCATAGACTTTACTAAAAAAAAAAGAAAAAGTTTTTAATGTCATATCACTAGCAGAAGTAGTTAGGAAATAACTGTTCAGACATATCTCAAAGCTATTGCACGTTCAGTTCCAGACCACCACAATAAAGCAAATATTGCAATAAAGTGAGTTAAATTAATTTTTTGGTTTCCCAGTACATATTACAACTTATGTTTACACTACACTGTACTCTGTTAAGTGTGCAATAACATCATGTCTAAAACAATATACATACCTTAATTAAAAATACCTTATTGCTAAAAATGCTAACCATAATCTGGGCTTTCAGCAAGTCATCATCTTTTTGCTGCCAGAGGGTCTTTTCTTGATGTTGATGGCCACTGACTGATCAGAGTGCTGACTGCTAGAGGTAGGTATGGGTGTGGCATCTTACTATAAGACAATGAAGTTAGCCACATCACTTGATTCTTCCTCTCATGAATTTCTCTATAGCATGCAATGCTGTTTGATAGCATTTTACCCACAGTAGGACTTCCAAGATCGGGGTGGATCTTCTCAAATCCTGGTACTGCTTTAGCAACTAAGTTTATGTAATATTCTAAATCCTTTGTTGTTACTTCAACAGTCTTCACATCACTTCACCAGGAGCAGCTTCCATCTCAAGAAACCACCTTCTTTGCTCATCCATAAGAAGCAACTCCTCATCCATTCAAATTTTATCGTAAGATTGCAGCAATTCAAATGTTAAGAGTAATGAAGAAGTTTGAAATATTGTGAGAATTACCAAAATGTGGCACAGAGACATGAAGTGACCAAATGCTGTTAGAAAAATGGCACCAACAGACTTGCTGAACACAGGGTTGCCACAGAACTTCAATTTGTAAAAACAATGTCTGCAAAGTGTGATAAAGCAAAGCAAAATAAAATGAGGTATGCCTATATATAATTAAATGCTTAACATACTCTTAGTTTGTTAGGGCTTCTTCCATAACAAAATAACACAGTCATAGGTGGCATAAAAGTAGTAATTTATTTCTTCACAGTCCTAGAGGCTGGAAGTCCAAGATCAAGGTATCCAAGGGCTGGTTTCTTTGAGGCCCCTCCTTGGCCTGCAGATGGCTATTGTCCTGTATCTTTACATGGTCATCTTTCTGTGTGTGTGTGTCCTTATCTCCTCTTTTTATAAGTACACAAGTCACATTGGATTAGGGCCCACCCTAATGGCTTCGTTTTAATGTAATCCCCTCATTCAAGGCCCTATCTGCAAACATAGTCACATTCTAAGGGTCTGGGGGTCAGAGCTTCAAATTTTGGGGGCGAACACAATTAAGTCCATAATATATTCTAATGAGGCATATAAAAAACCATAATGGGATAATAAAAACTTTCACTGATGTAGGAAATACGTTAGGGTTTGGAGCCGACAGCCAAGAAAGAATTCCTGAGACATCTTTGGTGCAAAAAGGTGGTTTTATTAAAGCACAGGGACAGGACCCTTGGGCAGAAAGAGCTGTACTGGGGCCATGAGGAGTGGCCCATGATATACTTTCAAGTTGGAAGGGGGTTAGGGATAGCATAAGTCTCTAAGGAATTTTGGAAGCAAGGTTTCCAGGACCTTGAGGGGGCTATCTATTGTTGGGGAAGGTCATTTATTACTGTTTAGTAAACCCTCAGTCATGAGACCCTTCAGATGTATATCGGTGGGTCATATGCTGGGGAATGATTGCCAACATGTATCTTGGGGGGTTTAGAGATAAAGGAGGTTTCCAAAGGAATTTTTATATGTTAAAGTAGACTTACAGGATCCTGGAGATTGGACTGATTGCCTTTTGCCCTTAGCAGAGTATTAACATTGAGGCAGCTGAGTCCCTAGAGGAATGTCACTCTGCCTGTTTCAAGGACTTGTTAATGGGCTGTAAATAGTAAGGAAATTTAATAATTTCTCTTTTGCCTTTGTTTCACACATCATTCCTCCCTGAACAATTTTGACCCTTAAATCTTTAAGGTTGCTAAGGGTGGAAGGTCTTGTCTCCTGTAATGTCGTCCTGCTGAATAGGGGCATAGAGATGCCTCTACCTATGGGTCAACATTGGTCAGTTGGGGCTTATATAGATATAGGAGTTACAAAAGGCAGAGGCAGTTGAATCCAAGGGAGATCGCATGGGTGGATCATCCCGAGTGGAAAGGATCATCTGTTGGCTTGAAGTTATGGCAGTGAGGGAGTCTCAGTACCAAGTGGAGAAACAAGGGAGAAAACAACAAAACATGACTAGTGTAACAAAAAGAAAAAGAAGCCCAAATAAGAGTCCTTTGATAGTTAAAGGAAATCTTCCAGTCCAGGAGTTTAACCAATCATTAAAGGAAAGAGAGGGATTATTTAAAGTGCCAATTTGGGGGCACCTGGGTGGCTCAGATGGTTAAGCGTCTGCCTTCGGCTCAGGTCATGATCCCAGGGTCCTGGGATCGAGTTCCGCATCGGGCTCCCTGCTAGGTGGGGAGCCTGCTTCTCCCTCTGCCTCTGCGTCTCTCTCTCTCTCTCTCTCTCTCTGACTCTCATGAATAAATAAATAAAATATAAAAAAAATAAAATAAAAATCGTCAAAAAAAAAGACCTTCCATGTGCCAAACAACATCATCCAGAGTCTGCTTCTCCCTCTGACCCTACCCCCTCTCATGCTGTATCTCATTCTCTTTCTCAAATAAATAAATAAAATCTTTAATAAATAAATAAATAAATAAATAAATAAATAAATATCTAGAAGAAGAAAAGAAGAAGAAGAAGAAGAAGAAGAAGAAAGAAGAAGAAGAAGAAGAAGAAGAAGAAGAAGAAGAAGAAGAAGAAGAAGAAGAAGCAGAAGCTCTTTTTGTTGAAGGTCCAGCCTTAACAGTATCCTAATTATAAGAAATCACTGGGAAGTGGGAGAAGACTTGTCTCAAGAGGTAACAGCCTCCCCAAGTTCATCATCCAGTCCAGTTATAAGGAAAGTGGGGTCATCCATTATCTCCACAAGTCCATAGTTAACCCTATGGAGTGGGACATGCTCTGGCTTTTAAGGAACAATTTTGTCATCTCAGCCACACAGAATTGGTCAAGGTGATAGCTGAGTTATACAGTTGTTGGGGGAATCAATCCCATTTTTCAGTTGTTTAAATAAACATGTGCCCATGGGTTCCTGTTATTATCCCCACAGAATAAAAAGCACGAAGATTGTCTATATGAGCTATTGTGGCAATTTCTCTGAAGTTTACCTCAAGTTGTCTAGCTTAGGTAAACAACAAACATTTAGACAATCAGAGCTAGGATTTAACATCCACAAAGATCATTACTGAAACATAATTTTTCTCTCTAAAATAACCCTTATTTCCAGAGATAGCAAGAATCTGCTTTGCTGGAACTTTTTATGAGGAACCTAGATTGAACTTTTAGTAGCCTTTCCAGGCCAGAAGCCAATCCAAGTACTTGCCATCAGATATGCCTGCAATACCTGTAGATGTGGGCGAATTCCTCTTCTCGAGGTTCCCAAAGTATCCTGAGGTCCCTGGACCTGCCAGAAAGTGACATTCTTTACTCATCTGGGGAGGCTCCTGGGAATTCAGTAAGCAAGGTATCAGGCCAACATTTCCAAGGGGCTTTATGGCTCCATGGTTTATAAAGTAAACCTTAGTTCCTTAAAGCTGTTTGGTCATATCTGAGTCTACGCACGTCTCTCAAATGTGACATTCCAATCAAAGCTCTGGTAAAATAACCAATGTTTCCAATGGTGTCCTGTTATAAGGAGAACAGATTCTTATTGAACTTATGCAAATGACTATGATTGCCACGGAAGAAAGAATACTTACTAAGACCTTTTGAATTTCAGAGGGTTCAGGAAGAGGGAAAAGTTAAATGCTTCAATTTGTTCACAAATGAATACTTTATCGCATTTCTGTAAGTGATTGATATCTTAAGAGAAAGTTTCCTTAATCTGGAAGGGCAAACAGCAGAGAAACAGGAATGTTTCAAACAAGAGTCACAAAACTATAATCATCCTTTTAGTTCATTTAGTCCCATGTTACTTATTCTTGTTTAATTTGAATGCAGCTTTTTTTTTAGTAGTTCTGGAAATTCTTACCTATTTCAGTTTTATGATCTTAAAGATATTGAATACCTGTATTTGTCCTAAAAGTCCTTTATATGAACCTCCTTGAAGATGAAACTCATTTTGCAAGACAATAAGAACAATGACAAAAACTCAGAAATGGACATTGTTAATGATCCGATATGAGAGTTCAGTATGTTGCAATTGACAAGGAAATTCAGTTATTTCTGTGACACATAACACTTCAATAATCAGAATATCAGGTGATGATTGATGTAAGAAAGAGCGTTAGGGTTCGAAGCCTATGGCCAAGAAAGAATTCTTGAGACGTCTCTGGTGCAAAAAGGTGATTTTATTAAAGCAGAGGGACAGGACCCATGGGCAGAAGGAGCTGTCCTGGGTCATGAGGACTGGCCGATTATATCTTTTTTATGAAGGATAGTTGGAAGGCAGGCCGGCAGGGACAAGCGACCCCTCCCCCCAAGAGGAAACCACCCTTAAAAGGATTTTACACCACCCTGGAAGGAGCCCTCCACCCTTTCCCATATGATAGATAGGTGACAAAAACCTGATTGGATGACAGGCACAGGGAAGGTTAATCAGATTAATACAGTCTGTCAACAAGCCCATAAAAACCCTAGACTTAGAACCTCTGGTGGCAACCCTTTCAGGTCCCCTCCCTCCTCTGGAGCTTTGTACTATTACTTTGCTATCAATAATAAACCTTGCTTGGTGCCTGGGTGGCCCAGTTGGTTGCTTCCACTCAGGTCATGATCTCAGCAGGGAGCCTGCTTCGCCCTCTCCCTTTGCCTGCCAAGTAAATAAAATCTTTAAAAACGAACAAACAAACCTTGTTTTGCTTCCCACCATTCTATCTGGTCTACCTCTTCATTCTTCGAAGCAGCGTGACCAAGAACCATGGGTACCGATGGAGAAAAAAATCCTGTAACATTTTTAAGTTCGGAGGGGTTTAGGGATAGTGTAAGGTAGTAAGGAAATTTAATAATTTTTCTTCTGCCTTTGTTTCCCACATCAATGATGACCTTATACCAGAAGGTAACATACCAAACAAACAAGCCTAATTAGTCAACGAAACTTCATTTACAATTTAAATCTTGGGGAAGTTTATTAAAACCTTAGAAAGTTTTAAATCACATGTCTAAATAGGATTACAGATCAATAAGGACCTAATAAAGGCAAAACATAGAACTGGTTTTTCTGGGTAGACAAAGAGAAAACAACCGTTTACATTTTCTTATCAAGAGCAGACCAACAATTCAAGGAAACTTTGTCTTTTTAACTGAGAGAAATAAGACTTTTAATCTTATACCAGTGAACTTTAAAAAATCCATTCATTTCAATCTTAGTCTGTCCTGACCATACATAAAAATCCTTTACAGAGATTTCCCATCACAAACCTTCTGCAAGTCTCCTTTGCTTTCAGATTTTGTTCCAAACCATTCCTCCAAACAACCAGTCTTATTTAGGACAAAATCACCTTCTTTGGGGGCACCTGGGTGGTTCAGCCGGTTAAGCGTCTGCCTTCAGCTCAGGTCATGATCCCAGGGTCCTGGAATCGAGTCCCACATTGGGCTCCCTGCTCAGTGGGGAGCCTGCTTCTCCCTCTCCCTCTGCTGCTCTCCCTGCTTGTGCTCTCTAGCTCTCTCTCTCTGACAAATAAATAAATAAAATCTTTTTAAAAATTACCTTCTTTTGCTTTCAACAAAGATGCATTCCCATTCCTCATATCTTTCTTACACATACAGAGTTGTTTTTCTTATTTCCATCAATCTTAATTATATTTAGCAGAATTTTTTACTCTTTGAAACACCTTAGTCTCCAGTGAAAACTAAGTAGTAACCTACTGTGAACTGTTATACCAGAATTCTTTAGATGGCAATTTTATGAACCAATGAAGCACAAAGCATGTTTACCAACAGACCCAAATATCCTTAGTTTCTTTGCAATAAGAAATCAAAAGCACAGGGGCACCTGGGTGGCTCAATCGTTAAGCATCTGCCTTCCGCGCAGGTCATGGTCCCGGGGTCCCGGGATCGAGCCCCGCATCGGGCTCCCTGCTCAGCCGGGAGCCTGCTTCTCCCTCTCCCTCTCCCTCTGCTTGTGTTCCCTCTCTCGCTGTGTCTCTCCCTGTCAAATAAATAAATAAAATCTAAAAAAAAAAAAAGTCAAAAGCACAAACCTACATTGAGTAATCAATGCTTAGGCACTATATCCTATTTGGAAAAGACCTACATTATCCAACAAATTCAATCCCACTTACCATCCAAACAAAATGTTAAGGTTTCAGGTTACCAAAGACTTCGAAAGCTAGCTTAACAATTACCCATGAAAACTTTGATGAGATGGACAATTAACCATCATTTTAGTCATCTTTTTGCTAACAAATTGCAGCAGAGATAATATGAGCTTATTTGACCCTCAGCAAACCTTGATAGAATAAAAGTTTCACATTTACTACTGTTAACTTTAAAGACATGTCTAGCTTAATTAAACCAACAAACTTAGTTTAAATACTGAATTTTGTTTCACCTGGATCCTTCCCATTGTCAATTTTTACCTGAGACACTGGTGGGGAAATCTGGAGTGGGTGGTGGTGTTAGGTCCAGGGCGTGCTCTCTCTTCTTGCTCCTTGACAGTGAGGGGAGAAGGAGCCCTGGTGCCTGAGGCACCGAGGATGGTACCAAAGCAAGATATCAGGCCGCCCCCAAGGTGGTGCAGAAACAGGAGGAGGCCAAGTGCTGCCAGAAGGCAGAGAAAGGGTTCCCAGTTCTAGAGCTCATCAGCTCCAACAGAAGAGCAGACGCCATGTTTTCCCGCCAACAAGGGGGAATAGGCAGTCCATGTCAGGCCAGAGAAGACAGGGAATTTCCCTGAAACAAACGGAGTTTCGGGGAATAGTCCTTAAAGTCCCCACCCCGAAGTAGACTAACCACAGTTGGCTCCAATTATAGCCATTAACCCAGGAAATGAGTGAGGGAGAAGCCCCCACATCTTTTAGGAAGAGAACAGTGAGAGAGTGAGTCAGTGTCCCCTTTGCTAGGGAGGGCCTGTGTTTCCTCTGGCAACCTGGGTTTATTTGGAGGAGGTCTATTTAGATAATTATCATCCAATATGTCAGGAGAGAGTTTACTAGACAGACACATTCGGGCAAACACATTCTGCCCTGTTTCCTGCAGAAGAGATCTAGCTGACAGATCCTACTGAGGCCATGCAGTATTACAGATCAGTCCTTTCCTAAATTTTGCAATCCAAATTGTTTCCAGTGTTTAAAAAGTTATCCCAAGAGATGGTCCTTGGGGACTGAAGAAGAAGCCTACTGAGGCCATGCTCCTGGAAAAATAGAGAAAGTCCTTTACCAAAAATTCCTCCTGACTCTTGGGTGGCATCCCACACAGGATATGTCAGAGGTTCCGTGTGTCAAAAACGATCAGAGGCGTCCCTCAAACAAAAATTCACTATTGAGGGGCGCCTGGGTGGCTCAGGTGGTGAAGCGTCTGCTTTCGGCTCAGGTCCTGATCCCAGGGTCCTGGGATCAAGCCCCACATCGGGCTCCTGGCTCAGCGGGGAGCCTGCTTCTCCCTCTCCCACTCCCCCTGCTTGTGTTCCTTTCTTGCTGTGTCTCTCTCTGTCAAATAAATAAATAAAATCTTTTTAAAAAATTCACTATTGATCACCATCCTGCCTTACCATGAAGGCATTCCTGTCATAAAAGACCCTGTAGGAGGGATGCTGGTGTCCCTCCCCTTCCCCACCGCATCCTAGGCTACAGATGGTTGCCTGGTAAATGGGCTGAAATACCATATCGTGCTGTCCCATACCCTGAAAGTCGTGTTTTGCCTTGCCATTTTTAACCCATGGAGAACACTAAAAAAGTTTTCGAAGGGGAAATTACCCAGTTTTAATTTAAGTTTTAACTTAAGTAGTTAGCAGAGGACATTGATGGACAGTAGTAAAGATAGAAATCCATCATGGTCTAAGCGACATTCCAACACATGTAGTCTTTCCAGCCATCTTCTCTAGGAAATGGCCCATGGTTGGGTTTTAATTCAATCAGGTACTGGTTTTGGCCAGCTCTGAGTGGAGGTCCCATGGCCAGATGCAGCTAGACCAGGGATGTGAAGGGGATCACATTAGACCAATGAGGAAGAAACCTCACATGGGAGTCTTAAGATTGGCAGCCGTCCTGGTGACTTAGGTGGCTGCCCCTGCCCAAGACAGACAATTTTGTATAAGGACAGGAATAAGGAGTATGTTAAAGTAGGCTTACAGGATCCTAGGGATCGGGCTAAGATTGCCTTTTGCCCTTAGCAAAGTATTAACATTGAGGCAGCTGAGTCCCTAGAGGAATGTCACTCTGTCTGTTTCAAGGACTTGTCAGTGGGCTGTAAATGGTAAGGAAATTTAATAATCTCTCTTCTGCCTTTGTTCCCCACATAATCATGAGTGACAACAAAGCCAACTGAAAAAAAAAAAAGAGACATGAATAATGCTCTTAAAAAAGAGAACTCAATGCTGCCATGATATCAGTTCCAAACAAATAGATCTATAGTTTTCATTAAATTTCATCAAAACCCCAGCAGGGATTTGTAGTACTTTACAAAAACTCTCTAAAATTTACATGGCAGAATAAGTACCCAGGAATACTGAGACGTTTCTAAAGAACAAGGTAGTAGACTTTCCTTAACACACATCAATTCTTTTTAAAATGCTGTAATTAGGACAGGATGGTATCGTCAGAGGGATGGACAAATAGGCTAGTGGAATAGAACAGAAAGCCCCGAATGTTTTGGAAGGCCCACCTATTTTTGGAAGGTGAATCTATGCTAAAGCAGACATTGCCAGGCAGTGGTAGAAATGACATTTTACGTGGGGGCAGTGAGGACTGATTATCTACAGGGGAATAAGGGATCTTCCTATCATCAGTGTCCTGTATGATAATCATTTCATTGCAGATTTAACTGTGATAGACAAAAGTGGAATAGTTTCAGAAGAAGTTATAAGAAACACTTTTATAACTTGAGTTGGGAGTCCCTTCTTAGAAGAAGAAAAAGTGTAAGCTACAAAGAGATTGGTCAACTCAATGCTATTAAAGTTAAGACCAGTCCATCAGCGTGTAGAATAAAAGGAATGAAAAGATAAGCCACAGTTTCAGAGGAGATATTTGCAGAATCAACGAATGAAGAAGGATCCACTTCCAGAGAATGTAAGCACAGTATGAAGGTGGAAAGATGACTGAAAACTTTAACAGATGATGAAAGACAACCGAGGAAAAATGTTTGATCTTTTTAGCAATTAGTTAAAAATAATGTAAAGTCACAGAGATCCTTTTTCACATGCTCCACGGGCAAAAATTCACAAATTAGGTAACTGCAAGTGGATGGTCATAGGAAGTTAATGAAGACATACACATAATGGTAGGGTGTCAAATCACAGATTCCATTGGTATTTCTTTTTTTGTGTGTTTTTAAGATTTTATTTATTTATTTGACAGAGAGAGACACAGAGAGAGAGGGAACACAAGCAGGGGGAGTGGGAGAGGGAGGATGCAGGGTTCGATCCCAGGACCCTGGGATCACGACCTGAGCCGAAGGCAGATGCTTACCGACTGAGCCACCCAGGTGCCCCTCCATTGGTATTTCTTAGTAAATGTGAACATTATTGATGTGGCTTGGACTTTGTTGGGGTCCAGAGCTGATGGCCAAGAAAGAATTCTTGAGACATCTGTGGGGTAAACAGGTGATTTTATTAAAGCACAGACAGGACCTGAGGGCAGAAAGAGCAGCATTATAAGTATGAGGGGTGACTGATTACACACTTGGGAGTTGGGGGTGATGAGAAAGGGAGGTTTCCGAAAGGACTTTGATATGCCAAAGAAGACTCACAAGATACTGGAGTCCTGACTATTGTCATGCTAAGGTTGTTTTTCCTTCTAGTGAGACATTAACGTTAAGACAGTTGGCAGCTTCCTGGAGGAATGTTATAATCTGCCTATCTCAAGTATTTGTCAATGGGCTGTAGGTTATAAAGAAATTTGATTTTATTTACATTCCCTCTGCTTTTGTTTCCCACATCGCTACGGAGGGGAAGGTGATGCTAGGGCTCCAGGAAATCGAGTTTATGGGTCTCTGGAAGTTAGACTATTGAAAAGAATGTTTTTTCCTTGTAAAGTCACGGAAGACATTGGTAAGCTGGTGGAGACTCATGTCTTGCAGGACTGTGATCTCTGTCCATTAACCATTTGGTTTTTTCCCCCTTCCCTTAGTTTTAGGGCAGGCAGGAATGCCTGAGGAATGTCACACTTATCCCACCCAGGAGGGAGTCAGGAGTTGGGGTGTGGGGTGGGGGAGGGTTGTTGTGGGGTGTCAGCTTGTGCTTTGCCCTAAGTTTCCTTCTGCTCCCTCATCAATTATCAATACCTACAGCACAGCAGTTTTTCTCCAGGATGTGGAAAAATTTTAAATCGTTCACACCCGGAGACAAAACCAAGCATGATTGTCACAGCAAGAGTCCACAAGAAGTGAAAATAGTTTTTGAAAGAGCACATGCTCCAAAGAGCTGGGATGGAGGAGTTCGGTGGGTGACCAGGGCCTCAGACACTAGCAAGACAGACCAGGCTGAGGGGCCACAGAACAGACTTCCTTGTGTAATTCGGCTCTTTTCCTGAGAGTTCAAGAGTCAAAATTAAACCAAACTCCACTTCCTGATAATCAATAGGTGGTGAAGATATAACAAATAGGCACCACATGCAAGGGGGTGCTCCCCTGTAGGAGGGAGATGGGCTCAGGGTGGGAAACACCCGTGAGGTGGGGCCACAAGTGAATGGTCAAGAAAGAATTCTTGAGGGTGCCTGGGTGGCTCAGTCGGTTAAGCGACTGCCTTCGGCTCAGGTCGTGATCCTGGAGTCCCGGGATCGAGTCCCACGTCGGGCTCCCTGCTCGGCGGGGCGTCTGCTTCTCCCTCTGACCCTCCCCCCTCTCATGCTCTCTCTATTTCATTCTCTCTCTCAAATAAATAAATAAAATCTTTTTTTAAAAAAAGAAAAAAGAAAGAATTCTTGAGACATTTTCTGTGCAAAAAAGGTGCTTTTGTTATAGCACACAGACAGGACCCATGGGCAGGAAGAGCTGTGCTTTTGCTATATGAAGCTGGTGGTTATTTTTATTTATTTATTTATTTTTGACAGAGAGAGAGAGAGCAGGAATACAAGCAGGGGGAGTGGGAGAGGGAGAAGCAGGCTTCCCGCTGAGCAGGGAGCTGACACAGGACTCGATCCCAGGACCCTGAGATCATGACCTGAGCCGAAGGCAGACGCTTAACGACTGAGCCACCCAGGCGCCCTAGACCAGTGTACTTTTAATATCCATTCATTTCAACCTCAGTCCTGACCACACATAAAATTCTTTTCCAAAGCTTTCCCTTCACAAACCTTCTACAACTTTCTTTTTTTTTTTTTTTAAGATTTTATTTATTTATTTGACAGAGAGAGAGATTGCAAGAGCAGGAACACAAGCAGGGGGAGTGGGAGAGGGAGAGGCAAGCTTCCCGCCGCGCAGGGAGCCCGATGCGGGGCTCGGTCCCAGGACCCCGGGATCATGGCAGATGCTTAACGACTGAGCCATCCAGGCGCCCCTACAACTTTCTTTCTCAATCAGATTTTGTCCTATGCCTTTTCTCTCCAGACAACCAGTCTCATTTTAGGACAAAATTATTCTTTTTCCCTCAACAAAATGTATTCCAGTTTCTTATACCTTTCCTACACATCTACTTTCCTACATACAAAGTTGTTTTCCTCATCATTTCCATCAGGCTTAATTACATTTATTAGAATTTTAACTCTTGAAAACCTTAGTCTCTGGTGAAACCTAACCAATTGTGAGCAGTCGGTTACACCAGAATTCTTTAGATGGCAATGGCCTTTACAGCCAACTGTATCTGGTTGTTCTATCTGAGGATGGGGGCTTTAAGGAATATTCCCAAGCAGCTGCCAAAACTCCTTTTGTTTCAGGGAAGTTGCCTGTCTTTTCTGGCCTGATGTGGACTGCCTATTTTCACTTTGGGGGAAAAACATGGTGTCTGCTCATCTGCCTGAGCTGAGGAGCTTTGGGCAGGGAATTCTCTTCCTCTGCCCTCTGGGCTTTTAGGCACCTCACCTCTTCTGCCCTGCCCCCCCACCCCCATTCCCCTCCTGTTTCTGCACTACCCTGGGTGTGGGCTGACTCTGGTACCATGCTCAGTGCTCCTTGCACCATTGGCTCTTGCTTCTTCCCTCGATGTCAAGGAGCCTAGAACAGCCCTCCCTGGACTTACATCCCCCAATTCAGATTTCCCCACTGGTGCCGCAGGTAAAAAATTGACGATGGGGAGCAGACTGATTTAAGCTTCTTAGTTTAATTAAGGTAGACCTGTCCACAGAGTTATCAGCATTAAACATAAAACTTATTCTACCAAGGTTTACTAAAGATCAAATAAGCTCATGTTATCTCTGTTGCAATTAGTCAGCAAAAAGATGACTTGAAATAATGGTTAATTTTGTCTGTCTCATAAAGTTCTCATGGGTGATTGTTAGGATAGATTTCAAAGTCTTTGGTAACCTGGAGCCTTGAAGTTTTGCTACGTTAGATGTCAAATTGGGTTAACTTGACTGGATATCTGCCTTTTCCAAATAACATAAAATACTAAAGCGTTGATTATTGAACATAGGTTTGTGCATTTGGCTTCTTATTGTAGAGAACCTGAGTATACTTGGGTCTGTTAGTAAATATGCTTTGTGCTTGACTGAAAGATTGTACTATGGGAAAACATATGTTTTTAGAAATTATGAAATTTATTTATAAATTTGCCATCTAAAGAATTCTGGTGTAACCGACTGCTCACAACTGGTTAGGTTTCACCAGAGACTAAGGTTTCCAAGAGTTAAAATTCTAATAAATGTAATTAAGCCTGATGGAAATGATGAGGAAAACAACTCTGTATGTAGGAAAGTAGATGTGTAGGAAAGGTATAAGAAACTGGAATACATTTTGTTGAGGGAAAAAGAAAGTAATTTTGTCCTAAAATGAGACTGGTTGTCTGGAGAGAAAAGGCATAGGACAAAATCTGATTGAGAAAGAAAGTTGTAGGGGCGCCTGGATGGCTCAGTCATTAAGCATCTGCCTTCGGCTCGGGTCATGATCCCGGGGTCCTGGGATCGAGCCCCGCATCGGGCTCCCTGCGTGGCGGGAAGCCTGCCTCTCCCTCTCCCACTCCCCCTGCTTGTGTTCCTGCTCTTGCAATCTCTCTCTCTGTCAAATAAATAAATAAAATCTTTAAAAAAAAAAAAAAGAAAGTTGTAGAAGGTTTGTGAAGGGAAAGCTTTGGAAAAGAATTTTATGTGTGGTCAGGACTAAGGTTGAATATCATAGCCATTAACCCAGGACATGAATGAGGGAGAAGCCCCCATGTAGAGTAACCTGGGTCTGTTAGGAGGAGGAACAGAGAGTCGATGTCCCCTTCCTTAGGGATGGCCTGTGTTTTCTACAGCAACCTGGGTTTATTAGGAGGAGGAGGCCTGTTTAGACAATCATCAAATAAATCAGGAGGGGTTCTACCACCCCGGTTACTGCACACATTCTGCAAGAGGCCCAAAGGCCAGGGTCCTGATTTAGGGCCATGCTGAGCTGAACGTGAGGTACCTCCATCCATTTGCCCTGTTTCCTGCAGAAGTGATCTAGCTGATAGGTCATATTGAAGTTTAACGTCCCATTAATGGGCCATTTTTCCTTGTCTCCTAAGGATTAGTGAGGCCATGCAGTGTTACAGAAAATCAGTCCTTTCTTTCAATCTGAGTTGTTTCCAGTGGGTTAAAAGGCATTCCAAGGGAGATCTGTGGGAACTGAGAGAAGGTCCATTATCAAGAAGATCCCCCCCTGAATCCCAGGTGGCAACCCATGCAGGATATGTCAGAGGTTCCTGGTGTCAAAGTGACCAGAGCCGTCCCTCTAAGAAGCCGCTGTGAACACTGCCTTGCCCTGTAGGAGGGATGCTGGTGCCCCTCTGCTTCTCCATTGCATTCTAGACTAGAGAATGGGTGCCGGTGACCAGAGTGAAAGACCCTGCCATGAAGAACCTGCAGTTTTTAACCCATGGAAAACACCAGAAAAGTTTTACAAGGGGAAATTACCCAATGTTGTAATTTAAGTAGTCAATGGGGGCACTGATGAAAAATAGTAAAGAAAGAAATCCATCATGGTCTAAACAACGTTCCAACACATGTAGTCTTTACAGCCAACTTCCCTAGGAAACCATCCCCAGTGGGGTTTTAGTTCAATCAGGTACTGGTTTCGGCTGCCTCTAAGGTCTCCCAGCCAGACGCGGCTAGACCAGAGATGTGGAGGGGATCACATTAGCCCTATGAGGAGGAAACCTCAGATGGGAGTCTTAAGATTGGCAGCCGTGCTGGTGATGTAGGTGGCTGTCCCGTGCCCAAGACAGACAACTTTGTATAAGGACAGGAATAAAGAGAGGGCGTCAAGTTTCTGGGTCTTATTACCATTCCAGCCTGGGTACTAACTTCCAGCCAAAAGGTGGGCTTTCTCCTCCCCATAGAACAGCGCTGGGCTAGAGGATCACAGGCCAAGCAATCATCATGAGCATGTTCCAATAAGACTGTACTCTTTGAAGAGCCCCTGGAGTGAAAGTAAAAGAAGAGAAGAGGGAGTAACTCACCAATTTTGCACCAAGATTCAAAGTCCAATGAGAAGACAGGCCCCACGTTGGGTGCCAAGATGATGTGGGGCCATGAGCCAACGGTCAAGAAAGAATCCTTGAGACGTGTTTGGTGCAAAAAGGTGCTTTTATTTTAGCACAGGGACAGGGCCCGTGGGCAGAAAGAGCTGAGCTTTGGCTATATGAGGTTGGCAGCAGCTCATAGAGCCAAAGCTCAAGGGGGAGGTCATGCACAGGAAGTATTAGATCACGAATGCCTTCTTCGAATTTCTACTCCTAAAACTACTTTTGCAAGATTTCTCTGGTGCTTATCATTCAGTTAGATATTAACTATGGTGCTTATCATTCAGTTCGAGATGTATAGGTAATCATGAGACCCTTTAAGAATACAGCAACCAGCACATATTTGATCCTTATCAGAATGATGCAGGCTACATATAGGTCAGCCTTCTGGGCTATAGGTGAACATTTTTCTGCTTCTATCCCTCACTACCAGGACACTAACAACTGCCTAAGTCTGTTCACAAATGTGGGGGACCCAGTCTAAAGAACGTTACCCACTTTTATTAAATTAAGCACAAAATACCTAACACATTCTTTTCTGAGAGTGACATAACGTCACAATAACCTTTAGCGAATTACCTAAGCATGTACAAATATACAATTTTTATCATATGACCCAGCAATTCCACTTCTGAGTCTATACCCAAAAGAACTGAAAACAGGGTTTTGAAGAGAGGAATTTATACACCCGGGTTCAAAGAAGCATTCTTTAGCTGTGCACAGGAACTTCAGACTCAGTTTCCCTATGGAGTAACCCCTTGTCCAGAGCAGAGGGGCACCCAGGCCAGTCCAGGCTGAGACAGGAGGGCCTGGTGTCCAGGGGGTCAGGGATTGGCCTGGGAGGGAGGCCACCGCTGGATCTGTGCTCTTTTATTGGGAGCTTCCTGGGTGTAATCTGAAAGCAGCCCCTGTATGCAGAGGGCAGAGAGAGCCCCAAGAAAGAGGCAGGCCACTCAGCTTGGTAGGTGGCTGTTTTCCTAAGCAAAGGGAACTTACATACAAGGCTTATGTTGGGCGGTAGCAAGGTGAATGGGTCCCCTCACCCACCCACCAAAGCTTAGAAGTTTATAGAATGGCCCTTTGCGCAGCCTCTGGGAGCAGGGCAGGCAAGCAGAACCCACATTCCAAGGACAGAAGAAGGGGTGCCTGAGTGCCTGCGTCTGGTTCATGGACCATTTGGAGGTCATGTCTTTTTTTTTTTTTTTTAAGATTGTACTTATTTATTTGAGAGAGAGAGAGAGCACAAGCAGTGGGGAGGGGCAGAGGGAGAGGGAGAAGTACTCCCCACTGAGCAGGGAGCCCTGCATCCCAGGACCCCAAGCCGAAGGCAGACGCTTAACCACAGAGCCACCCAGGTGCCCCTGGAGGTCACGTCTTTTGGATGATTTCCCCCAACATCTTTGTTTAAGAACCAACACATTAACAGTGATGTCACCACCTGCAGTGAAGGCGCTGAAAGGAATCTATTTAAACTCCCCTCCCCCCACCCCCAGCCGCACTTACAGGCAAAACTCTGAGGCGTCTGCACTTGGCACCAACTCTGTGTTTTTCTAGGTCACGGTGCCCGACATTCTCAGTCAGAAAGGAGACCCCAGCTACAAAACCTACTCTTCTCTAGCCTGAGCACACCTGCTTCCCAGACGAGCCCTGTTCAGAGCCCCTGGGAAACCTGCCCCCTCCTGCTCCCCCTGCCAAGAACCAACCCCCCCCCCCCCATGGACACAGCTGCAATCCTGTCACACCCTTAAAAGGCCTGGCCCAGCCCGACAGGAACTCGGCCGACTTTCTCTAGGTAGGTGTCTGGCCCCTCTCTATCCTCCTTACAGAGTGAATCAACTCTTCCGTGTTTCTCTCCTCTCTCTGTACAATTCTTTGCCACCCATGTCACCAGCCCACCTAACAGGGATAGCATACCTTTTACACTTCAGAGTCCTTAAGGGACACACTCAAAAAGTGATCTAAAATAAATTTCTTTCCGGTGTAAAATGTCCTACTTGAACACTTTAGATACATCTCATGACTGTGGTTGTCGGAAGAGTTCCTGCTCCAGGGCCTGGGTGCTGTTAAAAATAAGACAAGACCAAAATGGAGTCCCTCATACTCAGCTCCTGTCACCAAACCAAGAGTTAACTTAATTGCAGTTTCAGCCTCTCCCAGCAATGGAATCTTAAACCCGTTCATCAGGAATGAGCTGGTCAGCAGTAGCGAGGTCGTCCGGCTGCTAGACCCCTGCCGGCCCGGAAAGGAAGGTGACCTGCCACGACCCATCATCCACTTTTTTTTTTTTTTTAAGATTTTATTTATTTGTCAGAGAGAGAAAGCACAAGCAGGGGGACCGTCAAGCAGAGGGAGAAGCGGTCTCTCTCCCCATGTGGCACTCGATTCCAAGACCCTGGGATCATGATCTGAGCCAAAGGCAGACACTTAACCGACTGAGCCCCCCAGGTGTTCCCCCCCTTTTTTTAAGATCCCATCCACTTTTTGTCTAATATAACTTCCTGCTCCCACTCCTTGTGCCTGTAAAAGTCTTTCATTTTGTGCAGCTCCTCTGAGCTCCTTTCTATCGGCGAGATGGCACGCTGCCCGATTCGTGAATTATTGAATAAAGCCAACAAGAGGGGCGTCCTGGGACTGAGTCCTGCAGTGGGCCCCCTGTTCAGCGGGGAGCCTGCTTCTCCCTCTGCCTGTCGCTCCTCCTGCTTGTGCCCTCGCTCTATCAAATAAATAAGTAAAATCTTAAAAAAAAAAAAAAGCCCATTTAAGATCTTTAAAATGTATTCAGTTGGGGGCACCTGGGTGGCTCAGTCAGTGAAGCGTCCGACTCTTGATTTCAGCTCAGGTCATATCTCACGGTGGTGACATCAAGCCCCACGCTGGGCTGAGCAGTGGGTGTGGAGCCTCCTTAGGATTCTCTCACTCTCTCTCTCTCAAACTCTCTAAAAAAAAAAAGTATTCAGTTGAATTTTGCTTTTTTTTTTTTTAAGTAGATTCCACGCCTAGCATGGAGCCCAACGCGTGGCTTGTACTCACAACCCTGAAATCAAGACCTGAGCTGAGATCATGAGGCAGATGCTGAACTGACTGAGCCATCCAGGCACCCAGTTGAACTTTGCTTTTTAAATAGTTCCAACTTCCCATGAGCGCCAAGCTCTCCAGAAGCAGTGGGTTCCTGATTTAAAATGCCTGTCTGTCTAATAACAAACAGAACTGTATTTGGTATAAGGAGAAACTTGACTCAAATAACAACAAACTGATCCAAGAGGTACAAGGATCTCAAATCAGACAGGAAGAGGCTTTTCTTTTCCACATAAGAAGGGGAAGTCAGACTGATAGGGGCGCCCAGCGGACTGCAGGGCCATCGTGGCTGGACACGACAGGGCCTCCTATGGTCAACCTGTTTTCATTCTCGGGAGAAATGGACTGATATGGGAAACAAAGACAGAAGAAAAATTATTAAATTTCCTTACTACTTACAGCCTGTTGACAAGTCCTTGAAACAGGCAGAGTGACATTCCTCTAGGGACTCAGCTGCTTTGATGTTAATACTTTGCTAAGGGCAAAAGGCAATCTTAGCCCAACCCCCAGGACCCTGTAAGCCTACTCTAACATATAAAAATTCCTTTGGAAACTTCTTTTATCTCTTACCCCTCCCCCCACCCTCCAAGATACATGTTGGCAATCATTCCCCAGCATATGACCCACCGATATATATCTGAAGGGTCTCATGACTGAGGGTTTACTAAACAGTAATAAATGACCTTCCCCAACAATAGATAGCCCCCTCAAGGTCCTGGAAACCTTGCTTCCAAGATTTGTTAGAGATTTACACTATCCCTGACCCCCTCCCAACTTGAAAGTATAAAATGGGCCACTCCTCATGACCCAGAGCAGCTCTTTCTGCCCATGGGTCCTGTCCCTGTGCTTTAATAAAACCACCTTTTTGCACCAAAGACGTCTCAAGAACTCTTTCTTGGCTGTTGGCAGGGGCGCCTGGGTGGCTCAGTCAGTTAAGTGTCTGCCTTTGGCTCAGGTCATGATCCCGGGGTCCTGGGATCGAGCCCCACGTTGGGCTCCCTGCTCGGTGGAGAGCCTGCTTCTCCCTCTCCCTTTGCCTGCCTCTCTGCTTACTTGTGCTCTCTCTCTATCTCTCTGTCAAATAAATAAATAAAATCGTAAAAAAAAAAAATTCCTTCTTGGCCGTTGGCTTCAAACCCTAACATCTTTCCTACATCACAGACCAGGAGCTGGGTCCCAAGTCCCAGTGTTTCCGCAGTCCCAGAGGCAACCCAAACTTTAGGTCTCCTGAGTGGAGAGAGCCTGATAACTGTGGGGTAAGAAATGGGTTGCAGGGAACCCTTGGTCAAGCACCAGAGGCACAGAAGGGGAGGGTGAGGCTTCAGGGTATCCAAGGTCACAAGTCAAAACAGCGGGGCCCTTGCCTTGCATGCGGTGACGTCACTGCTGAGTGTCTTTGTTCTTAGAGGAAGGGCACAGGGCCGCGAGGACCTCATCCCCAGACTGACTCCCAACACCAGAAGTCACCAGGCCCTCCTGTCCTATTCAGGCCTGTCCCTTCTTGTCCCAGCTCCGGACAAGGGGCCGTTCTGCGGGGAAACTGAGCCAGGATTTCCCAGTCCGGGAGCAGGACCGCACAGGCCGGGAGGCTCTGAGCTGTGGGCCGCCGAGTCCGTGTGCTTGTCCACAGCAGCATCCTGTCGCAGCAAGGAGGCCTGGCGGCGGGGGAGGCTGAGACCAGAACCCTGCACTTGTGGGCTCAGCCACGTGCCCCGCCTCTGCCTGTCTCTCAGGACCCACGGAGCACTATCCAATCAAGTCGGCCTGGGGCAGGGAGCCAGGAGCTTGGACCAAACCCAGCGCAGCCCATCGGGAGATGTGGGGCCGAGGTCCGAAGCTCTATCGGAAAACAGGTTCTAGCAGGGGAGCTCAGATTGATCAGGGTGCGGGGGCCCAGGACACCACCCAAAGGGGAGCACTCCCAGCCTCCTCTGAGTGGCTTTGGGTGGGTCTCGCCTTCATGTGCACCTGCCCTTGGGCCTCTCATGGGGGATGAGATGGTGAGTGCGTGGGCGGGGAGCCTGGGAGGGGCTGGTTCCCACCCAAATGGGCGGGTTGTGGCCGTGGCCGCAGCCTGGGTCTCCTGATACCCTTAGGGGTCCCCACCCCAATCTCCGGCAGGAGCCAAGCTACTCATGCTGTTTGACAAGATCCAAGTATGGGGGACGATCCTGAAAAACAGGAGACTCCACAGCTGGCTCCTGCTATTCTCTTTCATTTTGTTTGTGGCAATCTTTGTAATTGTGGGAATATTTTTGGGGTTTCATGATAAAGTGACTACTCATCTTAGTTAGGCCTATCTAAGCAATCATAATGAAACTAATTTCCTGCGCTATAGAACAAAATAACAAGACGGTCACGCTCTGTCTAGCACCTTTCTCTTTGCATACTGTTTTTTAGTTTCCGCGGAAGTCAATAAAGGTCATGTTAATCATTACAAAGGAAAAATGAAAGAAGGCTATATCTGTAATCCAGAAAATGATCTAAGATTATCTCGATAAATTGTAAAAAAACATAATCACATGTTACGAAAGTATGGAAAAACAAAAATATCCTAACATATAAATAAAGTTCCTCCGAGGCTGTCAGGAGGAGATGCTTGCAACCTGATCCTGTGTCTGCGTCTCCTCATTAACCGACGCCGTCCTTTCCTACGAGAGACCCACCCCGGCTGGAGCTGGACTCCGGCACTCCACCCTTGGCTGTGGGCTGGGGTCTCCACTTTCCCCAGGGGTCCGCGCTCTAATCCTTGGCCAGATGGCATCCGAGGGAGCAGAGGGCCACCAGCACTGCAGCCAGGGGTTGGGCGGGGGGTGGGTCTTGGAAGGACCTGCTGTAACTGAGCCGGAGGTAACGGAGGGAGACTCAAAAGACAAGTTGACCCATGTAAAGCCATTTTGGTTTTAGGCTAACCCTTAACCTAAAAGTTATCAGGTCATAAAAAGAGTCACAAGATCTGACTCAAGGAAAACCACAAGACCCCACTCCCTACAGCAGTGAAAGCCACAAAGCCTGGACATGCTCAAAATTGCTCCCTGTGGGTATCTCCACAACCCTAAGACAAAGGAAAAACCTCAGTGTGAATGAGGAGCCCAAACTTAAAAAGGAAGCCCCTCGGGCGCCTGGGTGGCTCAGTCGTTAAGCGTCTGCCTTCAGCTCAGGTCATGGTCCCAGGGTCCTGGGATCGAGCCCCGCATCGGGGTCCCTGCTCAGTGGGAAGCCTGCTTCTCCATCTCCCACTCCCCCTGCTTGTGTTCCTGCTCTTGCTATCTCTCTCTCTCTCTGTCAAATAAATAAATAAATAAAATCTTTAAAAAAAAAAAAAAGGAAGCCCCTCCCTGTAGGGCTAGCTAATTAAAAAAACAAAAGGGGGGCACATGGGTGGCTTAGGTTGTGATCTCAGGGTCTTGGGATCGAGCCCCATGTGGGACTCCACACTCAACAGGGAGTCTGCTTGAGAGTCTCTCTCCCTCTCCCTCTGCCCCTCCCCCCAATAAATAAATAAATCTTAAAAACACACAAAGCCTTTGGTTAGAGGCAAAGGGAGGTCCTCTTTCCCATCTGGAAGGAGAAACCACTTCCTTTCTTACTTCTATGCTTAGTAAATCCTTGTTCCTCTCTCTAAATGGCTTGCCCTTGAATTTTCTTTTTTTTTTTTTAAGATTTTATTTATTTATTTAACAGAGAGATACACAACGAGAGAGGGAACACAAGCAGGGGAAGTGGGAGAGGGAGAAGCAGGCTTCCCACTGAGCAGGAAGCCTGATGCAGGACTCGATCCCAGGACCCTGAGATCATGACCTGAGCCGAAGGCAGATGCTTAACAATTGAGCCACCCAGGTGTCCCTGCCCTTGGATTTCTTGCACAAAGACAAGAACCCTCTTGGTGAGAAACCTGAGGCCCTACTTCTCAGGGCCTTGCCCCTCTGGCATCATAACTGAACCCACATCCTTTTCCCCTTTGGCAGCAAGGCCAGTTACTGAGTCTTGGAGCATGCAGCCAGGACATAGTTTATTAGAGGTAGCCAAGCTACCAGAGAGGAAGCGGACTAAAGTCTGTCTCCCAAAGGGGCAGTAGAATATTTTGTCCATCAAAGGACCTTACCAGGGGAGTGATAAGACACCCACAAAATGGGAGAACATATTTGTAAATCACACATATGATAAGATTTTATTAACCAGAATACACAAATAACCCTTACATCTGAATAGCAAAACCTGTAAAAGCTTGGCTAAAAGTGAGCAAAACCTTCACTAGACATTTCTTTTAAGATGACACACAAATGTCTAATAAACGCATGAAAGGATCCTCACCATCAAGGGGAATGCAAATCAAAACCACAATGAGATACCACTTCCCACTCCCTAGGATGGCTAGAATCCAGAATTCAGAAAACAAGCGTCAGTGAGGATGTGGGGAACTTGGACCCGTTGTGCATGGCTGGTGGGAATGTAAACTCGGGCAGCTGATGTGGGCAAAAGTCTGGTGGTTCCTCAAAAAGTTAAAACACATGGAACACTTCATCTAAAACTAATGATGTAATGTATGGGGATTAACATAAGAATAAAATTTAAAAAAAAAAGTTAAAACAGAATTACAATGGGACCCAAGTATCCCAGTTCTACCTAAATTGAAACAGATACATGTACATGAATGCGAGGTGCAAAACTATTCAAAAACCACAAAAGTGGGAAACGTCCTATTGGGCACCAATGCATGGATGGATGAACAGAGTGCAGCATATACATGGGATGGAGGATTATTCAGCCACAAAAGGGAATGAAGCAGGGACACATGCTGTACTATGAATGCATCTTGAAAATATGCTACGTGAAAGACATCAGATGCACAAGACCACAGAGCATGAGTGAACTTATATAAAATATGCACAATAGGCAAATCCATGGAGACATAAAGTATTTCATTGGTGGGCAGGAGGCATGGTTTCCTAGCTATTTTGGCCTTTAAATTCGTGTTGACAAATGTGGATATAATTCACATACCATAGCGCTCACACTTTTTTTAAAAGATTTTATTTATTTATTTGTTTGTTCAAGAGAGGTAGTGAGAGAGAGCACACGAGCAGGAAGGAGAGGGAGAAGCAGGTTCCCTGCCGGCAGGGAGCCTGGTAGGGCTGGTCCAGGACTCTGAGATCATGACCTGAGCCCAAGGCAGACGTCTAACCGAAGGCGCCCCAGCACTTCCACTTTTTTTTTTTTTTTAAGATTTTATTTATTTATTTGACAGCGAGAGACACAGCAAGAGAGGGAACACAAGCAGGGGGAGTGGAAGAGGGAGAAGCAGGCTTCCCACGGAGCAGGGAGCCCGATGCGGGGCTCGACCCCAGGACCCTGAGATCATGACCTGAGCCGAAGGCAGACGCTTAACGACTGAGCCACCCAGGCGCCCCAACACACCCGAGTATTCTAATGTGTCCCACCTGTGGCCGTGCCCGGCTGGGGCCGCAGGGTCCCACGTCCCACGGGGGCGGCGGACAGGGGAACGTTTGTTTGGCTGACCTGAGGCTAGAGAAGTGGAGGGGGGGATGGGGGGCGGGGCCTCGCGGTGTCAAAGGGTCAGGTCCAAACCCAGCGAGACCGCGCCTTCCCTGCGATGACGTCACCGGTTCTGGAGATGTGCTTAAACACGGAACAGGTGCACTGTCCCTCGCCCCCGTGGCCACCACGGACATAAGGACCACCGGGCCCCTCTGCTCTGTCACATCCTGATGCGGCGCCGCACACGGGAGGCTCCGCGGAGAAACTGAGTCAGATTCCCGGGACAGAAGGAGGACGCAGGCGGGTCGGCCGGCCAGGAGTCCATTCTGTTGGGAGCCGAACTGCCGGCAGGCAGATGAGACACGCGGGGAGCGCCAGCCTGTCAGTCAGGACCCAGGAGGCGGGGCCTGGGAGATCTGCCCAGTCGGGGACCACAGGGGCGGTGCCGGGATTACCGTCCAATCAGAACGTGAAGGGCCGCAGGCCGCCCTATCACGGTGCGGGGAGCGCGGTGTCCCGGAGAAACGCCCAATCAGGGCCACGGGGAGTTAACTCCGAAACCCCATCCAATCAGGCCTCAGAACCTGAAACATCGCCCAATCGGGGCGCGGGGCCTGTATACCATCCAATCAGGCCCGAGGGAGGGCCCTGGTAGCCTGGTAGGTGCGGCTCGCAGCCGGTGCCGGCCGCCGCGCTGCAGTCCCGAGCAGCCCGGGTGCGGCTGAGCGCGGCGGGGCGGACGCCCGGAGATCCGGGAGCGGGGCCCCGAGATGGTGAGCGCGGGGGCCGGAGGGGTGGCTCGAACCCGCCAGAGCGAAGCGGAAGCGGCCGCGGTGGGGGGCCTCCCCATGCCCGTGGGTCCGCAGCTGCGTCCTCGGCGGGTGGGACTGGGGAGGGAGGCAGCGACGAGGGGAGGGCGAGGCTGGGATTCGGGCGGGTGTGCAACCTAACGGGAGCCTGCCTGCTCCTTGGTCCGTTACAGGTAGAGACTAACCAGGTGAGTTGTCCCACGAAGGCAACTTGACTTGCAGCAGATGAGCAGACCTCAGGGAGTGACTCCAAATGCGCTGCTCCCCTGCCGGGTGTGATGGGCTGCTTTGATTCAGGGTCAGGATGAATATTCAGAGGGGAGCTTGGGCATTGCCTGTAAAGGGGTTTTAGGATTTCTTTTCCTTTAGTGCCTGTGGTTCTTGGTCACGCCTTTTCGAAGAATGAGGAGGTAGATCAGAGGAAGAGTGGTGGGCAGCAAAGCAGTATTTATTGAGCAATAGTGTAAAGCTCCCAGAGAGGGTGGGGGATCTGAGAGGGTTGCCCTTGGAGTTTCTAAGTTTAGGGGTTTTTTAGGAACTCTTTGGCAGAACTATCTTAAGCAACCGGGGTGTGCCCAGTGGTGCCAGTCCGGGCTTTGATCACACATCTGTCTACCTGTGAGGTTAATGTTTAGGTGCTGATGGTCTTTTTGGGCTGACACCTGTGGGCTTATGTCTTAACTGCCTCTCCGTCGTGATGGTGACAAATGCTTTGTAGTTAATTGCTTCATTTGGGGACATTTTGCTGAAGTCATTTCTGCAAAGGCTGCAACACTGAATGCTGATGTGGTCCTGTCTAAGCTGCAAAACAGGATGTTAGTGTGGTTTTGTCTTAGCTGTCCCCGCTCCCTGTCTTCTCGTTGGGGACCCTGGCTCTGACTACCTGACTGTCCAACTAACTCCTGACACTAACTCCTAACAAAGGCAGGCATAAGGTTGCCCAGAGGTAGTTAGAAAGCATTTCTAGAACACCTGCACCCAAGCTGAGGGTAATGAAGCCAGTGCTCCTCTGGGGGACTGAGACTTCACATTTTAATCCCGCAGAGGTGACTCTTGGGAGTGGGGAAGAGGCCCTTGAAGGGCCTGCTCTGAGAGCCGGGATCCACTGCTTGGGGTTTGGGCTCTTATCTCGGGGAAGGAATGCAGGACTTCGCTTACTTTTGAAGCGGTGGTGAGAGATGTATTGTCTCTGATGCGGTTTGGCTCTTTCCAGGCCTGGTAGAGACGGTCTTTGTGATGTAATTTTGGAATGTAGGTCAGGTTTGGTGGGGTGATGTCCGGAGTCGAGGACCAAGAAAGAATTCTTGAGATGTCTTTGGTGCAAAATGGTGGTTTTATTAAAGCACGGGGACAGGACCAGTGGGCAGAAAGAGCTGCAGCCCAGGAGGTGTGAGGGGCAGCTGATTATATACTTGGGTGTTGGGGGAGGTGAGGAAAAGGGAGGTTTTTAAGAGAACTTTCTTTCTTTTTTTTTTTTTTTTAATATATTTTTTAAAGATTTTACTTATTTGACAGAGAGAGACACAGCGAGAGAGGGAACACAAGCAGGGGGAGTGGGAGAGGGAGAAGCAGACTCCCTGTCGAGCAGGGAGCCCGATGTGGGGCTCGATCCCAGGACCCTGGGATCATGACCTGAGCCGAAGGCAGCTGCTTAACGACTGAGCCACCCAGGTGCCCCAAGAGAACTTTCAAATGCTAAGGAAGACCCTCAGGATACTGGAGGCCTAGCTGTTGTCAAGTTAAGGTTGGTTTTCCCTCTTGCAAGGCATTCACATTAAGACAGCTCATAGCTTCCTGGAGGAATGTCACACAGATCTCACCCAGGAGTAGCGGGGGGGAGGGCTTTGTCCTCAGCTAGCTGTCTGCACCCTCATCATTTCCCCCCTTGAACAGTTTTGACCCTTCAGTCTTTAAGTTTTGAATGTGGATGGTCTCATATGTAACTTCTTCCTGCTGAATAGGGGTATAGAAATGTTCCTACCTGTGGGTCCATATCGGTCCGTTGGGGAACATATAGGGGAGTTACTAAAGGGGGAGGCAGCTGAATCCAACGTGGACAACATATATGAAGCTCCTTTAGTAGAAACATTGTCTGTGGCCTGGATGCTCTGGTAGTGAAGGAGTCTTGGCACTGGGCAGAGAAACACCAGAAATGACAACAAAATAAGGTTAATGTTATAATGAGAAAGAGAAATTTGACTAAAAGATCTTTGATAGTTGACCTTTGATAATTTTCCTCCAGTCCAGGAGTTTAAAGCAATCACTAAAGGAAAGAGAGATCATTTAAAGCATCAGTTTGAATATTCATGTCAGTTAGAAACCCAGAAATATTTTCTTTTTTTTTTTTAAAGATTTTATTTATTTATTTGAGAGAGAGAATGAGAGAGAGAGCATGAGACGGGGGAGGGTCAGAGAGAGAAGCAGACCCCCCGCCGAGCAGGGAGCCCGATGCGGGACTCGATCCAGGGACTCCAGGATCATGACCTGAGCCGAAGGCAGTCGCTTAACCAACTGAGCCACCCAGGCGCCCCCCCAGAAATGTGTTCGTGGTAATCTGGAATGTATACACAGCATTCTGTCTTTATGATAGCACAAGCTCTACTTTGTGCGACAGTTAAAACATCTAATGCCATTCTATTTTGTAAAACTGCTTCACGCATTTGCATTACTTTAGTATTTAATAGAGAAATGCTACTTTGGGTGTTACTTAGGGCTCCTGTTATTATCCCCAAAGAATAACAAGCAAGAAGATTGTCTATACGTGAGCTGCTGTGGCAATTTTTCTGGTTTACCTCACGTTGTCTAGCTTAGGCAAACAACATTTAAGGATAATCAAAACTAGGATTTAATATCTGCAAAGGTGGGTTATTGAAGCATAGTTTTTCTATAAAATAACCCTCATTTCCAGAGATAGCCAAATCAAGACTAATTTGTTTGCGGAACAAGTCCAGTTTTAACAAACTTGGCTTAATTATTTACATAAGCTCAGCAAGAATGTTTGATCATATCTTTTAGAATCTGCTTTGCTAGAATCTGCTTATATTGAACTTTTAGTAGCCTCTCCAGGCCAGAAGCCAAGCCAAGCACTTGCCATCAGACATGTCTGCAATACCTGTAGATTTGGGCAAATTCCTCTTCTCGAGGTCCCCAAAGTATCCTGAGGTTCCTGCACCTGCCAGGAAGTGACATTCTTTACTCACCTGGGGAGGCTCCTGGGAATTCTGTAAGCAGGGTATCAGGCCAGCATTTCCAAGGGGCTTTATGGCTCAGCCCATGTTTCATAAAGTCAGCCTCAGTTCCTTAAAGATGTTTGGTCATATCTGAGTCTATGCATGTCTCTCTCAAATATGACATTCCAGTCAAAGCCTTGGTAAAATAACCAATGTTTCCAATGGTGTCCTGTTACAAGGAGAACAGATTCTTACTGAATTTATGCAAATGACTCTGATTGCCAAGGAAGAAAGAATACTTAACTGGGATCTTTTGAATTTCAGAGGGTTCAGGTATGCTTTAATTTGTTTTATTATTATTTCTTTATATCACTGATGTCCTAAGAGAAAGGTCCCCTAGTCTGGAAGAGCAAATATTAGAGAACCAGGAATGTTTCAACCAAGAGTTACAAAAAAACTATAATCATTTTTCCCAATTCATTTAGTCCGTGTTACTATCCTTGTTTAGTTTGAATACAGCTTTAGTTAGTTCTGGAAATTCTTACCCATTTCAGTTTTATGATCTTAAAGATACTGAGTACCTGTATTTGTCCTAAAAGCCTTTTTTATGAATCTCCTTAAAGATGAACCATTTTACAAGAGAGTAAGAACAATAGCTATAAATGACAAAAGACTCAAAAATGGACATGGTTGCAGATCTGATGAGACATTACAATATGGCTGGCAAGGAAATCTGATTATTTCTGTGACACATAACACTTTAATAATCAAAATATTGAGTAATGGTCTTTTACCAGAACATAATAAAACTTTAGGAACTGTATATCATCTCTAGAATAGTTATAGCATTTACCCAAATGTAACCTAAGGCTTATTATTTGTTCAACAATGTTTCCAGAGTAACTTAACATACCAGGTAAAAAGGCCTAATGAGTTAAAGAGACTCCATTTACAATTTAAATTTTGGGAAAATTGTTTAAACCTTAGAAAGTTATAGCACATACCTGGATAGGATTATAGATCATTACAAAACTCAATTATTTTTTTTTTTTAATTTAGCCAATATGACAATAAGAGATTCCAAAGGCAAAATGTAGGGTTACCTAGTTGTTAGCAAAACTTAGCTCTTTAATATTGAGAAGTTTTAACCAAGTAATCGAAGACCTGATAACCACAAAACATAGAAACTGGTTTTCTGGGCAGACAAAACAGAAAAAAAAACCTTTGTTTACATTTTCTTATTAGAAGCAGACCAGTAAATCAAGAAAACTTTTTTTTTTTTTTTAAGATTTTATTTATTTATTTGACAGAGAGTGAGAGCAGGAACACAAGCAGGGGGAGTGGGAGAGGGAGAAGCAGGCTTCCCGCTGAGCAGGGAGCCTGATGCGGGGCTCGATCCCAGGACTCCGGGATCATGACCTGAGCCGAAGTCAGTCGCTTAACCAACTGAGCCACCCAGGTCCCCCCCTCCCTGTCAATTTTTACCTGGGGTACCTGTGGGAAAATCTAAAGCTGGAGGTTTAAGTCCAGCAGAGCCTTCCAGGGGCAGGGGAAAGATGATGGGATGGAATAAAAGAGAGGTCATCTCGACTGTCTGCAGGAACAGAGGGGCCATGAAAGTAAGACACATCCTACAGTTTTTGTGGAGGTTGGGATTTGGGGGACAGTGCCATGAAGGCTTGCAAATATGGGACCTCTGACCATTTGGAGTGCTGGGAATAGAGGTCAAGCTAGAAATATTTATTTGCCAGAGCAAGCGTAGAAGCAAGCTTCCCACTGATCAGGGAGCCCGATGCGGGGCTCGATCCCAGGACCCCAGGGTCATGACCTGAGCTGAAGGCAGATGCTTAACTGACTAAGCCACCCAAGTGACCCTACACAAGGATTCTTTAGATGGCAAATTTATGGTTGTTAGGAAGTGCTTTTTTCTTTTTTCTTTTTTTTTTTTAAGATTTTATTTATTTATTTGACAGAGAGATAGCGAGAGCAGGAACACAAGCAGGGGGAGTGGGAGAGGGAGAAGCAGGCTTCCTGCCAAGCAGGGAGCCCGATGTGGGGCTTGATCCCAGGACCCTGGGATCACGACCTGAGCCGAAGGCAGACGCTTAACGACTGAGCCACCCAGGCGCCCCAGGAAGTGCTTTTTTCTTAGTATACTTTCTCAATGAGGCTTGTCCTAAGGTTATTCTCTCTAAATGACCAGTCTCGTTTTAGGACAGAATTACTCTTTCACCAGGGTTCCATGGAGGGGCCGTACCCTTTGATCTGGGAGTTTGTACTGAGGAAACATCACATGAAAAGATGAGATGTTTTTCCTGAGGTATTGAGGGACAATTTTTTTTCCACTTTTTAAAAATACATCCCAAGGGTGAGTCCAAAGGGATAGCGGGGGTTTGCTCATAGTGGGAAAGCACTTCTGCCGATTCCCCAAGGGGCATCCCACCAAGGGGAATGGGCTCCAACTCAAGGTTATGATTTCAGTCAGGGCATCCACTGACCTGAGGAAGGACCAGACCTTACACGGGGTGACTGACCCTACTGGGGTGTCCCACTAAAGAGAAGGTCATGAGAAATAGCAATAGGAATCCCTGCTGGGGTGTCTCCTGCAACAGGGAGGGCTGGGCACTGGGTGGCTTTAATCTGGGTCCGAAAAAGGAAGGGAAGACTCACCACTCAGACGCACGGGAGCATGGAGGGCTGTAGATCAACGTGGCAGCTGGATACATGGGAGCAAAGGAATGAAGTGGGGGGTCCAAAGAAGCAAGGGGTCTGAGAGTCAGCCAGCATCAGGAAAGGACCCCAGCCACATCTGTAACATACGCAGATTAGCCCTGGACCAGCTGCCCTTGCCAACTGGACCACACATTGGGAACAGAGTGAGAACGCAAGGAAAGGGGTCCCTTCACCCTCTCAGATGTGGGCCAGAGACCTTCAGTTATCTGAAGAATACTCAGGTTAGACCTGCTGATGGCCAAAAAGAGAAAGGAGCGGGAGGGAAGAGTCCCCTCCCCAAGGGCAAGAGGGGAAATCCCTCACACTTTCAGGCAGGTGTGGTCCTGTGGGTTCCCTCTGGGGCTTCAGATCCTCATTGAGGAGTAACATCACCCAAAGGTCGTCAGTTCCCCAAGGAGTACTGGAGTCGGATCACTGAAGGAAAGTCCTGAGAAGTTCCCGGAGAATGTGGGCAGAGCCCCAGCCCCGCAAGTCAGATGGTCCCTGTAAAGACCACCAAATGTGGGGCGCCTGGGTGACTCAGTCGGTTAAGTGTCTGCCGGAGTCCTGGGATCGAGCCCTGCATCGGGCTCCCTGCTCAGCGGGGAGTCTGCTTCTCCCTCTGCCCCTGACCCTGCTTGTACACGCTTTCTCTCTCTCTCTTTCTCTCTCAAATAAATAAATGAAATCTTAAAAAAAAAAAAAAAGACCACCAAATGTGGGGCAACCTGACCAGGTGGAGCTGACCGAAGGAGATAGAAGTTTATTGAATACACCACAAGGATTGGCAGGCAGGACAGCAGAGGAGAGTCTGTCTGCCACGAGGAGGTGATGAGGGGCTATAGTAATGGGGGATTGTGAAGGGATATGCAATCCTATGGAATTTTCCCTGTTTTGGTAACTGTGCATTACTTTGGTAAGAAGTCCATTGGTTACTTAGGGCCTCTGGCCATTTCCAGGTAGGTCACTTAATGAGCCTGTTAGCATTCAGCTGTGTAGTCACTGTGGGCCCTTTGCCTTGTTGCTTATCTTTCCAATCCTCAGGCCTGTTGCCTGAAAGCAGCCCCTACGTTATGTCGTTCCCCACCCCCCACCCCCCGTTTGCTAAAGTAACCCTGGGCTCTGTTACCATCAATCCCTCAGGGGCTCTTCTTCCTGTTGCCCTTCTCCTTGAATTCTGGGCACTGGGGTATATATTTGAGGCCCTGATGACTTCCATGATTCTTCCAGAACTGGAACTTCTCTTATGCACCAGGTGTGCCAGGTCCCTGGTCCCTGTGTCCATGCTCACAGTCCACCTGATCCAGGGAAGGGGTTGTGTCTGCTTCTGCCAGGATAGAGGGGACTGCACCAGGCTCCTTGACCTTGTTGCCTTCCAAGGAGGGATCTGCTCAAGTCAAGTGTCCACAACATTCCGAAATTCTGGTTCAAGTTCTTGGAGCTGACAAGGCTATAAATCTTTGATCAAGTCAAAGATGTGTTGTCTGGTTTTTGTGTTGCCTGAAAAAGTATTTCATTTTCCATTCTTTACCGTGCTGGTCTGCATAGATCTGCTCTGTGTCAGCAAAAATAGCCTATATTTGGGTGTATGTAAGTCTGTATCAGCCGTTGTCGTCTCCCTCTGCTTCGGGTTCCCAGCCCCTCCCATCACTGAATGCGCGGCAGCGGATGTGCTCGCGTGTTGTCACTTCCCACACGGGTGTGACTCAGGTCCTAGGAATGGAGTGTGGTTCCCTGCGTGTCACCCCCCCCCCCAATCCTCCCACGCACATGGGTGAGGAGGGAGCGTTGCTGCAATAGGATACGTGGGATGTTTCAGGACGCGGTGGTCTTCGCGGATGTGGCTGTGTACTTCACCCCGGAAGAGTGGGCTTTGCTGGATCGTGGTCAGAGGAGGCTCTACAGAGATGTGATGCTGGAGACCTGCAGGAACCTGGCCTCGCTGGGTAAGGAC
>NW_023270855.1:56849926-56869191 GCF_011800145.1 Mirounga leonina | reverse complement strand
GTGATGGATGGGTAAGGGGTTGGTCATGCTTCACCCAGTGGTGTCTCCTTGTATTAATTCCAGTGGAGGAAAGATGGGTCGTGCCTTTCTCTTTCCTTCCGACCACTCACGCTTCTGATGATCTGCCCCCAGTTGACACAGGTCAGTTTCTATCTCCATCAGGCGGCCCCCAGGGATGCTCCTCCTGTTCAGCACAATTTAGCACAATCCCCAGCAAGAAGGAATGAGGAGGAAGACATGTTTCCATGTCCTTGCCTGGTGCAAGTATGGTTGTATTTTGGGTGGAGCTGGTTGGGCTCCATGTCTGAGAGGGTTTGTAAGGTGAGCAGGCCCACTGGGACTTGGGGAAGGAATGTGGTAGTGTGAATGCACAATAAGGATACCTGTACAGTCTTTGCAGAGAGGAGCGCTTCTGTCTAATTATTCCAACCACTGTGGAATGGGATTTGCTCTCTACTGTCCTCAGTTCACCAATACGACCAGTGATCGTGTGGATCCCACACACTAGTAAGGGTTAATATAGGTGCACTGAACTGAAACAGCATGGAAGGTGTGCATCACAAGCACATTTTGATGTCACCACCAGTGGGAAACAGTCCATATGTGACATTTTCCATGGAACTCTTTCTCATAGCAGAACCATGAAATCCAATTTCAAATATTTTACAGATTGTTAACCCTTCCATGTACCCAGAGATCATTTTCCCTGTGATTTTATGGTTCTTTTGTTTCCAGTTCTCTTCAGAACCTGAGAGCGAAGTTTTGCAGGGGTGCCCACTTGATGCTTGTTTGTAGGCTCCGAATCTGCACCTGTTCTGTGTCCTTTAGTGCTTGGCCAGTCGTATGTGGCCAAACAAGGGACACAGGAAGGTCCAGGGAGACAGTGGATTATACTCAGGTCCTAGAAGGACAGTCAGTGCTTGTAAAAAAGGGGTGACATAGGGGAACACCTGGGAAGCAAGCAGGAGTGGGAGGGTGGGAAGCAATGAGCATGAGGACGTGGGCAAGTGCCTGCAGTGTCTAGATCAATGTGGAGTGTCATCGTTTGCTTTGAGCTGAGTGTGTGGCACACGAGGGAGCGAGGGAGGCTCAATATTTAGCACCTGACACTGAATATAGAGTCTGGGAAAGAAAGGCTCAATTTGAATCATGATCCTTTCTTGCTCTGTGGCCTTTGGAAAATCACCTGCATCTGTAGGCCTCAGGTAGCTCATGCAAGGAGATAAAAACATTATCTACCTTATAGAGTTTGCTGAGGAGCAACTGGGTTTATCCATGCTGAGTTCCTTTATGGAGAACATTTAACGCAGTGCCGGATGTGAGTAAGCAAGATGTCAGTGTTCACGTAGTAAATGAGAACGCAAACATAGCCTCAGACGGTGGAAGCTGGCCTGGAGCTCACTACTGGGCTGTGGCTTTCTCTCACTGAGCAGAAACAATATCACCCACCTGTCCTCCGACGAGGCACTTCCTTGTCTGTGGTGAGTCAGGGCACATGAAGACCGTGTCACGGTCATGTCAGTAAGGAGGCTAAAAAATGAAGTCCAATCTGTAAAAATCAGCAAATATTCCCTGCCTCTAGCTGATGTGCCTGGTGCCTCTCCGAGTTTCAGCTGCACTGCATTCTTCCTGCTTTCTAGATAAGAGAGCACCTAGGTGGCTCAGTTGGTTAAGCATCTGCCTTTGGCTCAGGTCATGATCCCAGGGTCCTGGGATCGAGCACTATATAGGACTCCCTGCTCAGCGGGGAATCTGCTTCTCCCTCTCCCTCTGCCCCTCCCCTGTGCTCTTTCTCTTTCTTAAATAAATAAATAAAAATTTTTAAAAAACTGTTAAAAAAGGACTACTAAGATCTTCAATCATAAAATTACAGGTACCTCCTGACAGCATCTAATCCAGAGTAAAGGAACATTTTATATGTCAGAACATGTCCTCATGCTGTACCTGTCACGATGTGTCCCTCACACCCACAGCTCTGCAGTCCTTCATGAGTTGTGTTCATCTGATGCTCTAAGCAGTATGCTTCTCTCTAACTGCAGGTGTGGTCCTGGTGATCATTGGCTGGAGGGCATTGGCCAAGTCATTATCTTACTCTTATTAATGTACTACAAGTTGCGTTAATGACAAAAGTCATTATATATATGAATTTTTTTAAATTGACCCAAAAGAAAAAAAATCCATAAAATACTATGCACCTGGTACTATGACTAAGAATTCATGACTGTAGAATGTAGAATGTAGGGGCGCCTGGGTGGCTCAGTCGTTAAGCGTCTGCCTTCGGCTCGGGTCATGATCCCAGGGTCCTGGGATCAAGCCCCGCATCGGGCTCCCTGCTCGGCGGGAAGCCTGCTTCACCCTCTCCCACTCCCCCTGCTTGTGTTCCCTCTCTTGCTGTGTCTCTCTCTGTCGAATAAATAAATAAAATCTTTAAAAAAAAAAAAAAGAATGTAGAATGCAATACTGTAGACAGTATTGACCAAGAATAATAATAGCAAGGCTGAATTTGACAACCCATAAGTGCAAAGAGACATGTTGATAAAATCTCTCAGCCAATGAAAAGTAAAGAGAGTTCCATTTGTTAATATACAAGTGATATTTAAACACAGTTTAAGAAGACTTTCCTGGGAAACATGCATAGAATCTTCTGTTTGAGGAAACCAAAGCACATTGTTATTAATCTCATGGAACTGGAATAAGTCAACACCGATGACTTGGATTCAGCTCTGTTTAAATGGAGAACTCCCACATTCAGCCTGAGCAATGAGGAAGGTGTTCATTTCTCACATGGAAGGATGGAAGAGTACCGGGAGCAGAGGGTCAAAGTCCCATGTGCCTGTTAGCTATGCCATTATTTCTTTTGTCCTGAAATCAAGATCCCTGATCTCAAATTACTGAGAAGATGGGTGTTTGCTCTACAAATGAGATATTTTTTCCTTTTTAAAATATTTTTAAGAACTAAGCTCTCTGCTCAATGTGGGGCTCAAACTTATGAAACTGAGATCAAGAGTTGAATGCTCCACTGACTGAGCCAGTCTGGCACCCACAAATGCTATCTTATATCTTCTACAGATATGATAAGAGCTAGAGAAGAGGGGAGTCAAAGTACCAGAGAAAATCAACCATGACAGCCCAGCCTAAATCAGTGGCCTGAGGAACACAGTGGGGTTGCTGGAAAACCCAAAGCTGTGGATTGCTGGTGATAGAATCCCATCCTTGATGGGGGAGATTTTGGAGATAGAAGTGGAAGTCAGGACCGCTAAGAAATAGAAGGAAAAGGTTGGTTTTTGGTTTGGGTACATGCCTGACTGACAGGCTATTCATCAGAACGATGGGCTGCAATCTGTTGCCCAACAAGCTCCCACATGTTGGTCCATCTGTATGGTGACCCCAACCCTGGACTAGGGCATCTTTACTTGTACTTTCTTTTTTTCTTTTTTTTTTTTAAGATTTTATTTATTTATTTGACAGAGAGAGACACAGCAAGAGAGGGAACACAAGCAGGGGGAGAGGGAGAGGGAGAAGCAGGCCTCCCACGGAGCAGGGAGCCTGATGCAGGGCTCGATCCCAGGACCCCGGGATCATGACCTGAGCTGAAGGCAGACGCTTAATGACCGAGCCACCCAGGTGCCCCTTTACTTGTACTTTCAGTACTCATGCAAGTTAGGCCACTGGTGAATTGTCACCTAGAATCATCAAGATGGGAATTCTGGGAAATATGCCTGTTGGCCTTATCCACAATGAAATAACACAGTTCAGCAGAACTATAATTATCTATGTGTGCATTCATTGACCTTTCACACTCCCATGAAAAAATGTAGTACAGTGAAAGGATTAAAGGAAAATGTACTTGGAGATAATATATATATTTCAGAAATATACATGTATATATAGTCTAAAATATGTATGTATATTTCAGAGACATATATGCATATGTGGTTGGAAGGACTAAGAAATCAAACCAGGAACAATTTCACTTAATACTGCTACTTGATACCTAAATTGATGATAAGATCTATGCAGTACAAGCATACACATACTCTGGGCTCAGTATTGGACCCCCCAAATTTCATGCCAAATGGAACCTCAGAACACACCCTCATCTAGAAATAAAGTGGACACACTGGTAATGAAGATGAGACCATACAGGATTAGGGTAGGTCTTGATCCAGCGATGGGTATCCTCATAAAACTGGGAAATTTGGACACAGAGACCTGCACTGAAGACAGACAGGGTTTGACCATGTGAGACAGAAGCAGGGAGTGGCATGATGTGTCTACCTGCCAAAGAATGCAAAGGATTGTTGGCAACTGCCTGAAGCTGGGAGAGAAGCCTGGGACAGATCCTCCTTCAGAGCCTCCAGAAGGAACCAACCTTGCAGACAACTTGATCTCAGGCTTCCAGCCTCCTCAATTGTGACACAACAAATGTCTGTCGTTTCTGCCGCCCAGCGTGTGGCACTTTGTTATGGCAGCCCCAGGAGACGAATGCAGTTCTCAGGGAGGGAGGGTGCCTTGGATATCCGAAGAACAGCTGGAGGCCAGGGTGCCCACAGCAGAGTGAGAGGGGGAGAAGGAACAGCAGAGGGAGAGGAGAATGATGGGGTTGGGTCGCATGCGCTGGCTGGACAAGAAGACTGACTTTGGTGGTGGGTGGCCTGGACCCTCAAGATGAGCTGATGAGGCAGCCTCACAGGATCCGTCTGTTACCATGACAACAGGCACTAGGATGGTGATGTCGGCCAAGGTGGTGGATCAGACTGGGTTGGTAGCAGTGACAGTGATGTGGAGGTTGGACCCCAGGTACAATTGAAGTTAGAGCCATCAGAATTTCGTTGCTTGGTGGTGGGCTGAGAGAGAGAGAGAGAGTCAAGGGACACTCCATTATTTTGTTCGGGAAAAACTGGCATGATGGAGATGCATCAGCTGATATGTAGGTCTTCACACATGGAGAAGGTTTTGGTGGAGCAGCAGGAGAGCACCTTGAAGCCTGTTGAGTTGGAGATGAGATAGCTAACATGAAAGGAGAGGATAAGCTCTTCACAATGTTAATCAATTTCACTATAATTCAAAACAAATTTGAAAAGTAACTTATAAGAAACATTGGTTTTACAAGCAAAAAATATGGAATCACTAGGATAGCTGCAAACAGTTGAATCAACCCAGGAAAATGGTTGAGTCCTAGAAGGGCTGCACAGCTGAATACAAAAATGAATGATGGGTAAGGTACGGAAGACCAAGCATATTTGAACAAAGGAGGTTTGATATAGAATGGCATGAACCTTTTGACTCCTTTTTACATGCAATATAAAACAAGAACAAGTGTGCACACAGGTGATGAAAATAAGGGACCAAAAGGAAAGGAAGTTTTCAAAGTTGAGTTATTGGTGTCTTTCGGGGCACAGGGTGTGTTTTCTGACAGGACATCAACCCAGGTAGGATGTGGGCTGTCACCACCTCTTTCTTGTCCGTGTTGTGATGTCATGTATGTTTATTTTGTTATATTTCTGTCTAATGTACATGTCATGCATTTTTCTGCGTGTATAATTTACAGGAGAATGTCATGGAATGAATATAACTCACCTCAATGCCACCTTTTATTTTATTTTTTTAATTTTTATTTTATTTTTAAAATTATTTATTTTGGGAGAGTGGGGAGGGGCAGAGGGAGAGAGAAAGAGGGAATTTTGAGCAGACTCTGCACTGATCTCAGAGCCCAACACAGGGCTCGATCTCCCAACCCTGAAATCATGACCTGAGCCAAAATCAAGAGTTGGATGTTTAACCAACTGAGCCACCCAGGCACTCCCCAATGCCACATTTTAAATAACCTATCTAAAATTATCTTAGTAGGCAGAGAAAGAGCATTTTGTAGTATCCAACATTCACAGTATGACAAATACACTTACTAATTTAGGAATACATGAGAACTCTCAAATCCTCTTGGAGGGCATCTCTAAAATGTGGTTTATGAAAGAATGCACTCGTATGTGTTTAGAGTCACTTGTTCAGTAGAATTCTATACACATCATGAAAACCCAGCACTCTGGTCCCCTTCAGCAGGATTGTAGATCTCCCAGCCAGAACTAGGACATGTCAGTGTAAGAGTTACATTAAGAAAAAAGGAACTTGGGGCGCCTGGGTGGCTCAGTCGTTAAGCATCTGCCTTTGGCTCAGGTCACAATCCTGGGGTCCTGGGATCGAGCCCAGCGTGGGGCTCCCTGCTCAGCGGGAAGCCTGCTTCTCCCTCTCTCTCTCCCCCTGCTTGTGTTCCCTCTCTTGCTGTGTCTCTCTCTGTCAAATAAATAAATAAAATCTTAAAAAAAGAGAGAGAAAGAAAAAAAGGAACTTGTGCTGTTTCATAGCCAAAGCCAATGTGTATATAGAACCTCAAGCCTATCACAATAATTAAAAAAAAAAAAAAGATAATTAACAGGTTTTGAGGATGTGTTCAGGATGTCCTTCCATTTTCATTTCTAATCACTATCAAAAAATAGTATTTAAAGCATAACATGTATAAAAGTCTAAATAAGTTATTCAAGTATCAAATAAGCTTTATGAAGAGGGAGAACCTAACGTGAAAACTGTACAATTATATTCATTGACATCAAAAAAGGCCAAAACAAATGCAAATCTGGTGCATATTCCAAGAAGTGAAAATCAGTGTTGCCATGATGTGCATAATTGCCAAAGAGCTGAATCATTTTAATAGAATTCAATCAATATTATAACCAATTTTTCCCTGGAACTCTGTCGCATCCTGATGGGGCGCCGCTCAAGGGAAGCTCCGCGGAGAAACCGAGTCAGATTCCCGGGGAGAAGGAGGACGCTGGTGGGTTAGCGGGCCAGGAGCATCTTGCGCTGGGAAACAACCTCCCGGCAGGCGGATGAGACGCGTGTGTAGCGCCAGCCTGTCAGTCAGGATTCAGGAGGCGAGGTCTCGGAGATCTGCCCAATCCGGGACCACAGGGGCGGTGCCGGGACTGCTGTCCAATCAGAACGCGAAGGGCCGCAGGCTGTCCTATCACGGTGCGGGGAGCTCGGTGTCCTGGAGCAATATCCAATCAGGGTCGCGGGGAGTCTCTGTATTACCAATCACGTCGCAGGACCTGAAGCAACGACCAATCGGAGCGCGGGGGTGCGCACCGCGGTGAAAGGCTCATCCTCCGGAAACTGTCCAATCGGGCCTGGGGGCGGGGGCGGGGGGCGGATCCCACCCCCGTGGACCTGTGTCCGCGCCCGCCGCCGGCTAGTGCTCACCTGCCCGGAGCTGGCCCAGGTGTGGTGTGCGCGGGGAGCCCACGTGCCCAGGCTGCCGTGCCGCGTGGAGGAGTCCTGCAGAGCTCGGAGCGGAGCCGCGAGATGGTGAGTCGCGGGCCCGGGCGAGACCGGGAGGGGCTCGGTCCAACCAGCCGCGTCCGGCTGGAGGTGGCGGCGGGGCCGGGTCTCCCAACCCGGGGGTCCCCTCCGGAGTCTCCGCCCTCGGTCGCGGGGTGGGGTTCCTGCGTCCTGTGCCCTCTCCTCGTGGGTGTCCCGGTGGTCCCACCCGATAACCTGTGGTGGGCCGTGGTTTCCGGCGTCCTGTCACATCCCCGCGTGTGGGCCCTGCGGTCCCGTCCCTAGTATCTGCCGTGGCCGCGGGGTGGGGTCCTGACATCCTGTCCCCTCCCCCCGTGGAGGTTCCCCGGGTCCCGTCCTGATTCTCTGACGTGGACCATGGGGTGGGGTTCCGGTATCCCGGTCATATGCTCGCATGGGTTCCTGGGGTCCGGAGGGTTCCATCCTGAGCCTCCACTCTCGGGTACGGGTTGGGGTCCTGGGGTCCAGGTGTGATGATGACCTGGGGGTTCCCTGAAGCCAGCCTGTCACAGGAGGGGCTGTGTGTGGCTCAGGCTGAAGGCAGGTCCACCACGTTCAGGGTCTGGAGGAAGGAGAGAAGCCAGACCAACGTGGAAGCAGCAAGCGTTTTGTGCCCATGGGTCCGTGGGGACAAGCAGCTGAGCGAATCGTGGATGAGGCACAGAGTGTGGATTGGGGGGGTCTGTGCCCGGCCCTGGGGTGGATGAACAAGGGGGACTTCCTGTGAGTCCTATCTTGGTAGAATGGGGAAGGGGCCCTTTTTGCAGCCTGCTGTTTTCCAGGCCCCAACAGGGTGGGGGAGGGAGTGCCTTTCACCTCCACGGATGCTTGCCCAGGAGCACAGGACTCAGGTGGAGCCTGCCTGTCACTGACCCCGGGGGCAGCATGTCCCTGTCTAGCTCAGCACTGACAGCTCTCTCTTAGGCAGCCTCACGTTCAGCAGATGGAAGATGACTGAATGCTTTCTGCCTCCTTCCTTCCCCTTCAGCGTGGAGGGTGGTCAGTGGGTCATGTCTTCCTTTTCCTGCTGACTCGTGTTATCCTGGGGCTTATCCAGAGAATGTCCGCTGGGGGAAAAGTGTCTCAGTACAGAGACTGTCCCTGGTCATTAGGCTTGGGGGGAATATGCACGGCCCACCTTCTTGCCAGGTGACCCCAGTGTTGCAAGCACTGAAGACTTTTGCACCACATTTGCAGGGGTAAGATTTTCATATGCTAGTGGGGGAGCAGCTCCCGGTGTGCTGCCCGCCAGCACGGCTGGGCTGCTTCTTTGCATTTGCAGCTCTGCTTGTTTCCCTCAGCAAGCAGCGTGTGGCTTGATTTTGCCTCTGTTGAACTTGCCCTAGTGAACGGTACAGTGTAATTAATCATTTACCGTCCCGGGTGTAGTGTGGCTCCTCAGCCCGGGTTTGTGTCCTCGTGTAGGCGTCCGCAGGTCGGGTCACAGTTTACTCCGCCTTTCTCGTGCTTCTGTGCCTTGGGGTATTTCACATACGGTGCGGTTTTTGGTTGGTCACTGCTACTTCATTCATTCTTACTTTTGCTTCCAAGTGCAAAATGCAACTTAATATTTCTACACTTGAGAGAAGAACTGTGGGATTGGAGATTATGGGTAACTTCAATTTACTAGGAAGGGATGGGGGCCTGTATGAAATGTCATGCCCTCTCTTTCCCCCATCTGTGCCTATGTGTTTAATCCTTCCATGTGATGTCAGCACCTAGAAATGCCTACTGTATTTTTTCTCATCCAATGGGTGAGCCAGGGTCTCCCCCTTATTATGTATAATTCTGACTTCTTATAACTGAGGCTGAGCATGTGGGGTTTCATCTTGTGTGGAAGAGTTTCCTGGCATATTCCCACCTCTACTTTGTGTATTGATTTATGTGTTCTTTACATACCCTGGACATGAGTCCTTTGTTATTTTTAGGTAGTGAAGGCATTTTCTCCTGGAGGGTGGTTTACCTTTTCACTCTCTTTACTCAGTGCTACTGAATGGACTCCTCTGAATTTTAAGAGGATCGTGATCGTCAGTGCCTTCCTTTGTAACTTATTCTTTTTCCCTTTATATTAGAAAACTTTGTAATAGCAAATCCTAGAACACTTGTGTTTACCTCCTTCTGCAAGTGTTCTGCTTGTAAAATCTGCATTACAGAGATGCCTGTTTCTCCTAGGGATGCCTGGGTGGCTCAGTCGGTTAAGCGTCTGCCTTCAGCTCAGGTCATGATTCCAGGATCCTGGGATCGAGCCCTACGTAGGGCTCCCGGCTCAGCAGAGAGTCTGCTTCTCCCTCTCCCTCTGCCTGCCTCTCTGCCTACTTGTGCTCTTTCTCTGTCAAATAAATAAATAAAATCTTTTAAAAAAAATTGTTTCTTCTACATGAAATTGGTATGAAAGACATTCATCATCTCCCCTAGCTAACCTTTGGCACCACCTTCTGTGGGAAAATATCCAGCATTTCCACCACTGGGCGGAGCCTGCCAGGGCAGAGCCTGCCGGAGTGGGCGGTGCCTGCAGGGACTGGGCGGTGCCTGCAGGGACTGGGCGGAGCCTGCCAGGGCAGAGCTTGCTGGGACTGGGCGGTGCCTGTGGGAGGGCACTGGGCGGAGCCTGCCTTACTGGGCGGTGCCTGCCAGGACTGGGAGGAGCCTGTGCGCCCTCTTCACGGAGGCCTATCTCAGTGGCTTCCATTCTTATCCACTGGTCCCTCTCTCTGCTCTTGTATACCAGCCTGATTCGGTTGTTATTCACATGCCTTGATATGTTTTAGGGAAAGTCTCTTCCCCTTGTTCTGTAGAAAACTTGGCTATTCATAGACATTTGCCTTCAATTTCAGTTTTTTGATGTTGTTTTTCATAAATTCAAAACTACAAAGCCCGACCTGGTTTGGGATTTCGTGGAACGTCATTAAAAGTCTGGAGTTGCAGGGCGCCTGGGTGGCTCAGTCGTTGAGTGTCTGCCTTCGGCTCAGGTCATGATCCCACATCGGCTCCCTGCTCCGCGAGAAGCCTGCTTCCCCCTCTCCCCCTGCTTGTGTTCCCTCTCTCGCTGTGTCTCTCTCTCTCAAATAAATAAATAAATAAATAATAAAAATCTTTAAAAAGTCTGGAGTTGCTGTCCTGGTGGTCGGTTTTCTTTCAGAGAACACGCACCACCCTTCCATTTCTGCCTTTCCACTCCGATGTCATCCAGGAGCATTTTAGGATGTTTCCTTTACGATCCTTTTATGTTTGTATTCGACACTGTATTTGGAAAGCCTACGGTTCTCCTACGTCTTTCCACTTTTACACAGAACAGTTCTGACACTTCTGGTCACCGGATATGCAGCTGTTTCCCCCACACCGATCAACTGTCTGCAGCGCTATCTGGGTGTCCTACGATCTAACTCAATTCTGACACTTTCCGCCTGGAGACAGCATCAGACCCCACACGCTGGGGTTCAGTCCCATAAGACTGCCTCCCTTCCATAAGCCTATTGCAGATCCTAGAGCCCAGTCACCCACAACCGTCCGACTTGGCTACAAGTCAGAGGTTCGCACGACCCCCTCCTTGGATTTAGTTGCTAGAGCTGCTCACAGAACTAAGGGACCAAACACTTAACAGTTACCAGTTTATTAAGGAATATGATAAACAGTACAAATGAACAGCCACATGAAGAGGTACATAGGGGGAGGGCCACGAGCACAGGAGCTTCCCTCCCTGTGGAGTTGGGGTGCATCATCCTCCTGTGTGAATCAGATCACCTAGCTGGATGCTTTCTGCACCCCATACTATTGGAATTTTAGAGGCATCCTCACCTAGGCATGGTCAGTGATTAACTATGACCCTAGACCCTCTCCTGAGACTAGAGGGATGTGGTGTGGGGCTGAAAATTCCAAGCTTGTGGTCATGGCTTGATCTTTCTGGTGACCAGCCCCTGCCACAAGCCACCCAGAGTCACCTCATTAACATAAAAGATGCTCCTAGTGCTCTTATGACTTCATAATTTACAAGGATTTCAGGAGCTCTGTGCTAAGAACTGGGGGCAGAGACCAATATATATATTTTTCTCTTACCTCACAGACATACTTTAGGACTTTAAAAATGTGTAATAAATTGAAAAGTTGTCATTAAAATTAGTTACATATATTCTAGGTTAGATTCTAAAATTTTTCTTTATTATTTTTTAATTTTAATCACCTGGTATTCATCACACTTGCCTCCTTAATCCCCATCCCCTATTTCCCCCATCCCCCACCCACATCCCCTCTGGTAACCATCAGTTTTTTCTCTATGGTTAAAAGTCTGTTTCTTGGTTTGTCTCTCTCTCTCTTTTTTCCCCCTTCGTTTTGTTTCTTAAATTCCACATGACCGAGATCATATGGTATTTGCCTTTCTCTGACTTATTTCACTTAGCATAATATTCTCCAGCTCCATTCATGTTGTTGCAAATGGCAAGATTTCATTCCTTTTTATGGCTGAGTAATAGTCCATTGTATATATACACCACATCTTCTTTATCCATTCATCAGTTGATCGATACCTGGGCTCTTTCTCTATCTTGGCTATTGAAAATAATGCTACAGTGGGGCGCCTGGGTGGCTCAGTCGGTTAAGCCGCTGCCTTTGGCTCGGGTCATGATCCCAGCATCCTGGGGTCAAGCCCCACGTCTGGCTCCCTGCTCAGGGGAGAGCCTGCTTCTCCCTCTCTCTCTGCCTGCCGCTCTGCCTACTTGTGCTCTTTCTCTGTCTCTCTGTCAAATAAGTAAATAAAATCTTTAAAAAAAAAAAGAAAAGAATGCTGCAGTAAACATCAGGGTGCATACATCCCTTTGAATTAGTGTTTTTGTATTTTGGGGGTACATACCTAGTAGTACAATCGCTGGATCGTAGGGTAGCTCTATTTTTAACTTTCTGAGAAAACTCCATACTGTTTTCCAGAGTGGCTGCACCAGTTTGCATTCCCACCAATAGTGCAAGAGGGTTCCCCTTTCTCCATATCCTCACCAACACCTGTTGTTTCCTGTGTTATTGATTTTAGCCATTCTGACAGGTGTGAGGTGATACCCATCTTGTTTTGATTTATATTTCCCTGTTGATGAGGGATGTTGAGCCTCTTTTCATGTGTCTGTTGGCCGTCTGTAGGTCTTCTTTGGAGAAATGTTTGTTCATGTCTTCTGTCCATTTTTAAGTTAATTTAATTATTTAGAGACAGAGAGCGCAAGTGGGGGTGGGGAGGGAGAGAGAATCTTAAGCAGGCACCATGCCCAGCCGGAAGGTGATGTGGGGCTCCATCTCATGACCTTGAGACCATGACCTGAGCCAAAATCAAGAGGCTTAACCGACTGAGCCACCCAGGCGCCACTGCCCATTTTTTAGTTGGATTGTTTTTTGCATGTTGTTTTATATCTCCTATATATATTTTGGATACTAACCTTTTATGGGTCATTTGCAAATATATTCTCCCATATGTGCAGAAGCTTTTTATTTCAGTGTAGTGCCAGTAGTTTATTTTTGCTTTTATTTCCCTTGCCTCCAGAGACATACCTAGAAAGAAGTTGCTGTGGTTGATGTCAGAGAAATTAGAGTAGGCTATTAGTAGTTAAGTTTTAGGGGAGTCAAAAGATATATATGGATTTTTAACTATGCAGAGGGTTGGTGCCCCTAATCCCTGCGTTGTTCAAGGTCAACTATACTCATTAAGTTTCCAAGTTCTGGGGGTCAGGTAGGGAGAAAAAAAAAATTTTTTTTTCCATATTGTAATTAGACTAACGTGAATCTGCCCCTGGTCCCAGCAGAAACCAGGGAACTGGAGAGCAGAGCCTCAGAAGGACAACAGTCCCATCTCGGTCACCAAATTTGCAACTGAACTAACATGATTTTGCTTCTTGGTGACTCATAGATAGAAACTGCACCAGGTGAGTTGTTACACAAAGGAAACTTTATTTGCAGCAAATAAGGAGATCACAGGGAATACCTTCCAAATCTGTGACTCCCTGAGCAAGGGTGGATGGGTTCCTTTTGTTTAGGATTAGGGTAGATATATATATATATATTTTTTAAAGATTTTATTTATTTGACAGAGAGAGACATAGAGAGAGAGGGAACACAAGCAGGGGGAGTGGGAGAGGGAGAAGCAGGCTTCCCGCCGAGCAGGGAGCCCGATGCGGGGCTCGATCCCAGGACCCCAGGATCATGACCTGAGCCGAAGGCAGACGCTTAATGACTGAGCCACCCAGGTGCCCCAGGGTAGATATATTTTTTAAAGATTTTATTTATTTATTTGAGAGAGAGAGGGAGCACACAAGTGGGGGCGGGGGGCACAGAGGGAGAGGGAGAAGCAGACTCCCCAATGAGCAAGGAGCCCAGATCCCAGGACCCTGAGATCATGACCTGAGGCGAAGTCAGAAGCTTACTGACTGAAACACCCAGGCACCCTTAGGGTGGATATTTCAATAGGGAAATCATATGTAGAAGCAGGCATAAGGTCGTATGTGCACCCTAAGGCCACATGCCTATACATACATTGTATGTTATGTAAATGAGACTTGTGCCCCTCCTTGGGTGGAGATTTTAATATTCTAATGAAGTAAAGGTAATTGTCGGGTATTCCAGAGGTCACTCTTTGGTCCATCTGTGCAGGTGTGAGGGGTTTAGCTCAAACTGGTCTGGGGCCGCTAGAGGTCTTCATGGCAGTCACTACCACCTGAGGGGTGGTTTGGGGTTTCATTTGTCTGAGTGAAGAGATAAGCCAGAAAGAAGAACTTAAGGAAGGTAGTGAGTACAACCTGGTGGGCAGTAGAGGTGTCAGGGCTTGGGGTCTAGTTGGTGACATTATTTGTTTGCAAAGGTATATTTTAGCTTCAGAGAAAGTTTCTATCTGGAATAGCAAACATTAAACAGTAATGTTTCAAACAAGAGTCATAAAAACTATAATTATCGTTCTCCATTCATTCAGTCCCATGTTATTCTTGTTCTGTTTGAATCTGGTTTTCCCGCTAGTTTCATTAATGCTCACAAGTTCAGTTCCGTGATCCTAAGGTTATCAGAAACCTGTCTTGTCAAAAGTCCTTTCCATGAATCTCCTTGAAAATTAAGTACTTTTGCAAAAGCATCAGAACAAAACAATAGCTGTAAATTACAAAAGATAAAAAAATGGCCATGGATCTGATAAGAGTTCATGGTAATGTAGCGGACACAGAGATTTGGTTATTTCTGTGACACTAAACACTTCAGTAACTAGAATTACAAGTGATAACATACCAGGACATATCAGATTTCTAGGAGTTTCATATAATTTCTAGAACATTTATGTATCCACACAAATACAGCCTAAAGAAAGCTTAGTATTCCTTCTTATTTGACAGAGTTTCCCATGTAATTCAATGTATCCAATAAGCCTAATTAGTTTAACATAACAAATCCTCTGGAATGTTCTAGGGACCCTTCAGGGGAAATCCCAAGTTTTCTTCCAGGTCAAGAGACTTCATTTAAAATTTGATTTTGGGAAGTTTGTCTGAAACATCAAAAGGAGTTTTAAAGCACTTGGTCAAATAGGGCCTTAGGTCACACTGTGAAACAGCACTTTGGTTATGAAACAAAGTGATAATAAAATATTAAAAAGCCAAATACAAAAGGTTACATGGTTATTAGCAAAACTTAACTTTTAATATTGAAAAGATTCAGTTTTGGGGCACCTGGGTGGCTGAGTCAGTTAAGCATCTGCCTTCAGCTCAGGTCATGATCCCAGGGTCCTGGGATCGAGCCAGCATTGAACTCCCTGATCAGCAGGGAGTCTGCTTCTCCCTCTCCCTCTGCCCCTCCCCAACTTGTGCGTGCTCACTCACGTGCTCTCTCTCTCTCAAAAGTAAATAAAATCTTAAAATAAAATTAAATTTAAAAAGCTGTGTGACCTAAGTAAGATACTTAACTTCTCTGGCTTGATCTCACAGAGCTCTTCCACAAATTAATTTTGGCAATACCATCCAGAGGTAGAAAAATACCATACAACACATATATAGGCATATAGGAATGGATGCAGACAGAAACCTTAGAGTCCCCAAGTTTAGTGGAGAAGGTGTTTCATTTGTCCAATTTCCAATTACTTCCTCTCTCTTTTTCTCTCTCCTTTTCTGTGATGAGAAACATCTCCCTAAAGTTTGTATTTCAGGGAATGGCCTTTAGATCCTAGAGAAAATGTGGGTGGATAGTCTACATTACAGAGGCACAGAGCAAGTATCCAAGTTTCTCCAAGGACTTTGGTTTCTCGGGACAATACTTTACAAGCCTTTTGAGATAAAGAGGGGAGGTTTTGAGGTTGGTCAAAAGGACAGGTTGAAGGACTTTGATTTGTTTCTGGACAATTCTGCGGCCATTTTCTAGTTTTGCAAAGATTTTAAAGATTGCATTGCAACTAAAATGACATCATAGGTTTATGTACCATCCAACTACATTATCCTCAATTTACTTCTTTCCCTCTGTGTACCTAGTTTTATTTTAGCTTAGGAGAGAAAACCTACTTTCCTATCAGACTCAAAATATGACCAATGTGGCCAAACTTTTGACTAAAGAGCTACTTAAAAACAAAATTCTTTTAAATATTTTGTCAGTTTTCAGCCAAGAGAAACAGTAAACACTGCTGGCATTATTGAAGAACCTATCCCCCCTCCCAGGGAGGATGCAAAGGTTACTGCCTCCCCAAGATACAGAGTTATTCCCAAAGATAGCTATAAGGAAGAACTGACAACCTGCATGTCCCAAGCAGGCAGCTAAAATGATCCAAGCAAGAAAGCAACAGCTATCCCTGGGAGAGAAAGGATCAATAACCAGTGGGTCTGGATTTGGAAAGGAGGGGGCATAATGGACTTTCATTTTCCTCTCCTACCTGCCCCTGAACATTAGCCTTCTGCTGGTCATTTGTGGGAGAGCCTAGGAGAAATTCTGGTCATCTGTTTCTTCTCTGATGACAGGGAGGGGATTTGTGAATAGCCATTCATCTTTCTAATTCTTCTCTAAATTTGGTATAATCTGCTGAAAAGATCTGCTGCTGTCCAAGGGACAAGAATTCTTTGTCTGGGGGCCTAGGAGAGAACCACAAAGACCAGAAGCTGGCAAGCGCTGTCAGCCCCGGTGCTTCTGACTTCCAGCATTTACATAAGCACCTGCATACCCTAGGCCTAGAGAATGAAGAGAAGCTAAGACAGGCATATGGGGCCGGATTTTGAGAAGGGGAATTTACACTGAGTTTAATTTTTGTTCTAATCTCTGTTCTTTCATCTTGTTAAGGGAGTCCCTAAGGCTAGTCATTACATTTCTTTGTGCTAGGACTCTCCACAGGTGCCAATAAATAAATTGTTTAAGATGACAACTCTCTAATTTTTTTTATTCTTCTCTCAAATATAGCCAATTCAAAGGAACCATCATCTAGCCATTGATGAGTAGGATCATCAATAGCAGTTCAAACCATTAAGCCTTTTTGTGGCCCAAAGAGGCCTCACACAAGAGACTATGAAATATGCAGCACTCATAAGATCCAGAACGTTCACTCCCAGAGATAGTCTAAGAAAGCAAAGACCTTCATTGCTTAGGCAATAAGGATGGTGTAGTCCGATTTCCCATGAGAACATGAGACACCTCCAGTCACAAACCCCCTAAGCTGTGACACTGGGCAGGCGCTCACCCACAAAGTAATGAAGAATGAAATAATGAAGTCCCATTATGGATTGGGACACTTTATGACATTTCCCCCCGAGAGTTGGCATGGCCAAATAAAAAGTGCTGCTTGGAACCCCAGCCTATTCAACTGGATGCCAAGGTGCACCCCATTAAGTGCACTTTCCAGATGGTGGGGACCCAGAGCAAATGTTCTCACTGGTCACAAAGCCATGTTCTCAAGATATAGAACAAGACAAGAGTTTTTCTTATGTGCACATTAATAGCTTTAGCTAAGCCTTGGGTCTCTCAGAGCCAAAAGAATACTTTCTCCTTTTTTTTACCCATCAATTTTGTGGTTTTGGCTTCAGCAACAGCCTTTACCTCATGTGCATGTTAACCCAAAGCCACGTTTGTCTAAAAAAATACTGGTCTGGTGAGAACTATGAACTACCCAGTCTGTGAAGCTGGCTTGAACAATAGGCTTATATGCTGTGTTCTGCCCTATGGTTTCCTTTCTAATGACAAACAACACAACAAAGTACAACCATCTCTGAGAGAAAAAGGACCACTAGAGTTGCTAAACCCAGGGAACTAGTTTCACTGATATTTTTTCCTGCTAATCTAAATTTAGAGAAGAAAAAAAGAAGGGGGGACTCTCACCACTGCTTCCACTGGACTGTGCAGAAAGACATGCAAGACTCTTGACGTAAGAATTCTTACTTTTTGCCAACTCTTGTCAGACATCCCAGGATCTTTCTATTGCAACAGCTTTGGGGGTGAGCCATGTCTAGTTGGTGAGGTCCAGTGGGCTTGCCAAAAGTGGTGGGGAGGAAAATTTTAACTGTACCATTAAAGGTTCTTCTGGCTGGTCTGAGAATTACATTGACATGAGATCAATTAGTAAGGGGAAATCAAACTTAATTTTGTAACATATTGAAACCCAACATACAAGAAAAGTTCAAAGACAGGTAAAATGAGGTATTTATGCCCTCCTGAGCATAGGAATAGGATAGGGACCTGGGGCTTCAAAGGGAGGAGGGCAATTCACAGGCTAATAAGAAGAGCAGATGTTTGTTAATCAGACATTTGCCCTGCCATACAGATGAGTCACTCAGATAAAAATTTTTTTTTAAAGATTTTATTTATTTATTTGAGAGAGAGAGAATGAGAGAGAGCGAGTACATGAGAGGGGGGAGGGTCAGAGGGAGAAGCAGACTCCCTGCCGAGCAGGGAGCCCGATGCGGGATTCGATCCAGGGACTCCAGGATCATGACCTGAGCCAAAGGCAGTCGCTTAACCAACTGAGCCACCCAGGCGCCCCACTCAGATAAAATTTATCTCTGGTAATAACTCTTATTCTGGGAAAGACCCCCAACTTGGATTTTCCTAGGTAGTTAAGGGAGGGACAAAAGTTTCTCTTGAACCTGCAGGGTCTCAGTTGCCTTCAGCTCAAAATAGTCCACATGCCAAAGTAGCATGTTTTGGGGAGATTTGATCTGAACCCCTCAGGAGTAAAACATGTTGGGTAAATCTAGAACAGCAAAATAGGGGCCCTGAGCCTTTGGGATGTCCTCTATCATCTCTGTAACATCAGGAATGGGAGAATAAATGGCGAGAACCTACACATCTAAGATTCCATAGTCAGTTGTTGAAGACCATTCATTGCCACCCAGTTTTAACCTGGCAGATAGGCTATTACAGTGTGAGGTAGGTGGTAGGCTAATGACGCCAAGATTTAGCACATTTCTAATGATGGACGAAGGCCCTCTGTATCTTGCTCCAGCTGACACCATACTGCATTTACTGTTTGCATTGGCCGAGGCAGTTGATAATGCCATTTGACATTCCCTAGGGATGATTAAAAGCACGACCCATAAAAACTGTCTGTGGTGCCAGCTGTGATACTGTTAAGTCAGCATTTGTTACATGGAGTCCTAGGGTTTCTAATGAAGAGTCCCGGTTCTGCAAAATTCCACAGGGGAACTGAAGTAGAATTTATCACCACAGTCCTGGAAGTGGTACATGGCATGCTTGAGGGGCCAGGTGGGAGGTCACTTCAGGTACAAAGCAGAGTGTCTCCAGTAGAGAGAATTTAGTTAGGTCATGTTTCATGATACACTCTGACCACCTCTGCCTTTTGTTGGGTTGTGTGATCCCTTCACACTTACTGTGATCATCATTGTGGTTGTCCTGTGTCCCCATTCACTCTTGCTGTCTTGTGCCTTTGTTTGCTTTATTTATTTATTTATTTATTTATTTATTTATTTATTTATTTATTT
>NW_023270855.1:56828996-56849916 GCF_011800145.1 Mirounga leonina | reverse complement strand
TTTATTTATTTATTTATTTATTTATTTATTTATTTATTTATTTATTTATCAGAGAGAGAGCACAAGCAGGGGGGTGGCAGGCAGAGGGAGAAGCAGGCTCCCCACTGAGCAAGGAGCCTGAGGTAGGACTTGACCCCAGGACCCTGGGATCATGACCTGAGCCGAAGGCAGACGCTTAACCGACTGAGCCACCCAGGCGTCCCTGTCTCGTGCCTTTATTCCTATACTCCTCTACTACTTTGTTTTGCATTAATATTTTCCAGTAAAGCATTTCAATTAGTTTAATTACATTTTTAAGTATTTTTTTCCTTTTTTTTTTAATTGGTTGCTTTAGGGTTACCAAATACACTTTATCAGATCAGCTTAGATTTATGATTGTTTAATCCCAGCGAGGTACAGAAATTTTGCTCCTGTGTAGTTTTATTCCCCCCCCCCTTATAAGGCATTATTTCTCTATATGCTACAGCTATTAATGTTACAAAGCCAACAATGCATGTTTTAATTAATGCCTTATCATCTTGAATCATTTCCACCCCTTTTCCATTACAGTTTTGCTCCTACCCACCTCCTTCGTGCTGTTATTGGGAATCAGTTACAGCATAAGTTTTATATACCCAACAATACATTATAAACACTATTTTACACCATTACCTTCGAAATTAGTTAAGAAAATGAAGGAGAAGAGGGCGCCTGGGTGGCTCAGTTGGTTAAGCGACTGCCTTCGGCTCAGGTCATGATCCTGGAGTCCCTGGATTGAGTCCCGCATCCCTCTGACCCTCCCGACCCTCCCCCCCCATGTGCTCTCTCTCTCAGTCTCTCTCTCTCAAATACATAAATAAAATCTTTAAAAAAAAAAATGAAGGAGAAGAATACGCATTTATGTCATTACCTTTGCCCTTGTTCTTTATTTTTTCATGTGGATTCAGCTTTCCTTCTGGGAGCAATTGCTATCAGTTTTTTGTTTTTGTTTGTTTGTTTTTCAAGTTTTAATTTTAAATTCCTGTTAACATACAGTGTAATATTAGTTTCAAGTATATAATTTAGTAATTCATCACTTACAACACCCATCACCTATTTCCCCCATCCCCCACCCACCTCCTGTCTTCTGGTAACCATCAGTTTATTCTCTACAGTTAAGAGTCTGCTTCCTGGTTTGTCGCTCTTCCCCCACCCCCATGTTCATCTGTTGTTGTTGTTTTTTTTTTCCTTAAATTCCACATGAGTGAAATCATATGGTATTTGTCTTTCTTTTACTTATTTTGCTTAGCATAAACACTCTAGCTCCATCTACATTGTTGCAAATGGCAAGATTTGATTCTTTTTTATGGCTAAGTAATATTCCATTGTATATAAATACCACATCTTATTTATCCACTCATCAGTCGATGGATATTTATGCTCTTTCCATAATTTAGATATTGTTGGTAATGCTGCTATAAACATCGGAGTACATTTATCCCTTCAAATCTGTATCTTTGTATCCTTTGGGTAAATACCTATTAGTGCAATTGCTAGGTCATAGGGTAGTTCTCTTTTTTATTTTTAAGGAACTCCATGCTGTTTTCCAGAGTGGCTGCACCAGCTCAGATTCCCATCAACAGTGTAAGAGGGTTCCCCCTTCTCCACATCCTTGCCAACACTTGTGTTTCCTGTGTTAATTTCAGCCATTCTGACAGGTGTGAGGTGATAGCTCATTATAGTTTTGATTTGCATTTCTCTGATGAGTGATGTTGAACATTTCTTCATGTGTCTGTTAGCCATCTGTATGTCTTCTTTGGGAAAATGTCTACTCATGTCTTCTGCCCATTTTTTAAACTGCATTATTTATTTTGTGGGTGTTGAGTTTTTAAATTCTTTCTATACTTTGGGTACTAACCCTTTCTTTATCAGATAAATCATTTGCAAATATCTTCTCCCATTCCAGAGGTTGCCTGTTAGTTTTGTTGATTGTTTCCTTTGCTGTGCAGAAGCATTTTATCTTAATGAATTTCCAATAGTTTATTTTCGATTGTGTTTCCCTTGCCTCAGCAGACATATCTAGTAAAAAGTTGTTGCAACTGAGGTCAAAGAGGTTGTTCCCTGTGTTCTCCTCTAGAATTTTGATGGTTTCCTGTCTCATATTTAGGTCTTTCATCCATTTTGACTTTATTTTTGTGTATGGTGTAAGAAAGTGGTCCAGTTTCATTCTTCTGATGTGGCTGTCCAGTTTTCCCAGCACCATTTGTTGAAGAGGCTGTCTTTTTTCCATTGGATATTCTTTCCTGCTTTGTTGATGATTAGTTGACCAGATAGCTGTGGGTTGATTTCTGGGTTTTCTATTCTGTTCCATTGAGCTATGTGTCTGTTTTTGTGCCAGTACCATAGTGTTGTGATGACTACTGCTTTGCAATATAGCTTAAAGTCAGGAATTGTGATGCCTCCTGCTTTTCCTTTCTTTTTCAGGATTGCTTTGGCTATTCGGGGTCTTTTGTGGTTCCATACAAATTTTAGCACTATTTGTTCTAGCTCTGTGAAAAATGCTGGTGGTATTTTGATAGGAATTGCATTAAATGTGTAGATTGCTTTGGGTAGTATAGACATTTTAGCAATGTTTGTTCTTCTAATCCATGTTCCATTTCTTTGTGTCATCTTCAATTTCTTTCATTACTGTTTTATAGTTTTCAGAGTACAGATCTTTTACCTCTTTGGTTAGGTTTATTCCACAGTATCTTATGGTTTTTGGTGCAATTGTAAATAGGATACATTCCTTGATTTCTCTTTCTGATGCTTCATTATTGGTGTATAGAAGTGCAGTAGATTTCTGTACATTGATTTTGTTTCCTGCGATTTTACTGAATTTGTGTATCAGTTCTAACAATTTTTTTGGTGGAGTTATCACCTGGGAGGCCATCTGGCCCTGGACTTTTGTTTCTTGTGAGATTTTTGATTAGTGATTAAATTTCTTTGCTGGTTATGGGTCTGTTCAAGTTTTCTATTTCTTCCTTCTTTTTTTTAATTTTAATTTTAATTTTTTTAAAAGATTTTATTTATTTGAGAGAGAGAGAATGAGAGACAGAGAGCACGAGAGGGAAGAGGGTCAGAAGGAGAAGCAGACCCCTTGCTGAGCAGGGAGCCTGATGTGGGACTCGATCAGAGTCCTATCCTTTCTTTTATTAATGTGGTGTATCACGTTGATTGATTTGTAAATATTGAAACACTCTTGAAGCCCAGGAATGAACCCCAATGGATTGCAATGAATGATTCTTTTAGTACTGTTAAATTTGATTTGCTAGTATTTTGTTAAGAAGTTTTGCATCCTTGTTCATCAGGGATATTGGCCTGGAGTTTTTTGGGTTTTCTATATAGAGTATCATGTCATCTGCGAATAGTGAAACATTTAAAGAGTTAATACCTATTCTTCCCAAACTGGAAGGGAAGGAAAACTTTCTAACTCATTCTACAAGGCCAGCATTACCCTGATTCCAAAACCAGACAAAGATTCCACTAAAAAAGATAATGCCATTTTATTACTTGTTTTATCATTATTTCTGGAGATTTTTCTGTTCCTTTCTAGTCTTTGTTATATAGGGTTTGTTTTTTTACCACTGAATAAGTCCTCTTTAATATTTCTTGCAGGGCTCGTTTAGTGGTCATGAACTCCTTTAGTTTTTGTTTGTCTGGCAAATTCTTTCTCTCTCCTATTTTGAATTAGAGCCTTGCTGCATAGAGTATTCTGGGCGGCAGATTTTTCCCATTCAGCACGTTGAATATATCCTGCCACTGTCTTCTGGCTTCCCAAGTTTCTGTGGAGAGGTCAGCTGCTACCCTTATTTGTCTTCCCTTGTAAGTTAGGGACTTCCTTTGTCTTGCTGCTTTCAGGATTTTTTATCATTGTATTTTACAAACTTAAATACAATATGTCTTGTTGTTAGCCTACTTTTGTTGGGAGTTCTCTGTACCTCCTGGATTTGGATATCTGTTTCCTTACCCAGCTTAGGGAAGTTTTCAGCTATTATTTCTTCACATAAATTCTCTGCCCCTTTTTCTGCCTCTTCTTCTGGGACTCGTATGATATGAATGTTATTATGTTTGATGGAGTCACTGAGTTCCCTAAGTCTACTTTCATGATCCATCATTCTTTCTCTATTTTGTACAGCTTCATTATTTTAAATAATTTTATCTTCTAGGTCAATTATTCATTCCTCGGTTTCTTCCATTTTTGTGGTCATTACATCCACTTGGTTTCAGATCTCACGTATAGCATTTTTTATTTCAGTCTGACTGGTTTCTAGCTCTTTTTTTTTTTAAGATTTTATTTATTTATTTGAGAGAGAGAATGAGACAGAGAGAGAGAGCATGAGGGGGGAGGAGGGTCAGAGGGAGAAGCAGACTCCCTGCTGAGCAGGGAGCCTGATGCGGGACTCAATCCCGGGACTCCAGGATCATGACCTGAGCCGACGGCAGTCACTTAACCAACTGAGCCACCAGGGCGCCCTAGCTCTTATATCTGTGGTGTCTCCCTGATGTCTTCCATGCTTTTCCCAAGCCCAACTAGTATCCTTATGATTGTTGTTTTAAATTCAGCATCAAGCATATTACTTATATCTGTTTCAATTAGATCCCTGGCCATGACCTTTTCTTGTTCTTTCTTTTGGGATGAATTCCTCTGTATTGGTATTTTGTCTAGGTGTCTGTCTTCTTCTGTGTATTAGGAAGCCTGTTATGTTTCCTGCTTCTGAGAGTAATGGTTTTATGAAGAGGTCATATAATGTTTAGGGCCTAGTGCTTCGGGAATTGTCTCTGGTATGTGCCATGTGCACTCACTGTTGTGTTTTGGCTGCTCTGTCCCTCAGTTCAGTCATCTACAGAGGCCTCCTTGCCTGCAGTGGGGTAGTTTGGACCTTAGCCAGCGTTGGGTGAGATTTAACTAGGTGTGCTCTGGTCTGCTTGTTAAATGAGACCTGATGCTATTTCCACTAGACCTGAAGCTTTGCACAAACTATTGTCAGTAGGCAGTGTGTGTGTGTGTGTGTGTGTGTGTGTTGGGGGGGGGTATGCTGGCCTTCTGGGGAAGGGGCCTGCTGTGCTGGTCCTTAGGCACACTTGCCTGAGAAAAGCAGTACCTGCAGAGTGCAGGGAAGCAGGACTTGGTATAAGCAGATTAAATCAGTGTTGGTGCTGTGCTGTTTACTGAAGTTGGTTTATGCTAAGGGGCAGGGTAGGGAAATGGCACCAGCCAGCTCCTTTGTCCCCTGAGAGGGGAGTCCATGCTTGCTGCTCTCAGGGAAGCCCTCCAAGAAGAGTGAACAATTTCCCCTCATGTATCCTAGGTGTTTTTCAGATTGCCATTCTCAAACTGTGTCCATGTTGATTGTCTGCCTGGAGTAGTGCAATGTACTTTGGGCTCTACACCAGCCAAGCTGTCTGATTTTTTTAAAACTCCAGACTTCAGGGACCTGGTGTGGTGGGGACCTGTGCTGGTCCTCTGGGAAAGGATCTCACTGTGCTGGGATTGATGCTGGTTTGATCCTGAAAGGCTGTCACATCAGTGTGGGATTATGAGCAAGCAGGCTAAACAGCCAGTGTCCAGCTTAGCTGCCCTCAGCAAGTGTCTCTGCTCCTATACTAAGAGGCAGGAGAGGGAAATGGCACCTGCAGCCTCTTTTGTCCCCTGAGAGGCAACTCTGCGAATGTCTTCTCTCACAGATGCACTTCAAAAAGAGTGAACAGTCTCTCCCTGTGCCTGTTAGATGATCTTCAGATCGTGCTGTCTACCCTGGGATTTTTTGCATGCCTTCAGTGCAGGAGTAGGGCAGCACTCTTAGGGCTCTATCCCAGTCAAGCCTGCCAACTTCTTTAAGTCCAGTCTTTGAGCTACACTGGTTGCAAAAACTCATGAAAATCAGCCCCTCTCATTTTCCAAGCCAATGGCGTTGGGGAAGTGTTCTCCTTGTGCATTCCCACGTGTTCCTGTCTCACTTTTCTTTGCAACCATGGCTCCCTTACCTTTGTAGCACCTGTGATCCGTCTCCCCCAGACTACATCTCCGCACCTCCTACCTTCCTCAGGGTGGCCTCTTTTCTCCCTGTACTTGTGCAGTTGCTTCTCTCAGCCTGCAGGTCGATTTCTTGAGTACTCAGGATGATTTGATACTATCTAGCTGTGCTCTATGGATGAGGCAGGACTGGAATCCTCCTACTATGTTGTCATCTAAGCTCCCTGCCTCAATTCCTATCAGTTTAAAGAATTTTCTTAGTATTTTCTTATATTGTGCTTCTCCTGGGGAAAAAAATTATTGGGTTTTGTTATCTGGAAATGTGTTCATTTTGCCTTCACTTTAAAAAGTAGCTTTTGGGATATAGGTTCTTTATTGGGAGTTGCTCGTTCTCTCAGCACTCCGAATACATTACCCCATTACCTCTGACTTCTGCTATCTCTGCTGAGAATTAGCTCTTGTCTTATTGTGGTTCCCTTCTAGTTGACAGGTTTTTCTCTTGCTGCTTTCATGATTTCTCCTCATCTCTGGCTTCCACAGTTTTCATTATGATGTATCTGTTCGGGGGTCTCTTTGTGGTTTTATTCTTTGGAGTCCATTGAGCATCTGGATGTGTAGCTGATTTTCAATAAATTTAGGATGTTTTTAGTCATTATTTCTTGAGTATTTGTTCTGTTCCTTCCTCTCCCATTCCTCATTCTCGTACTGCCAGCACATGTGTGTTGGTACACTAAACGGTACCCTACATTTCTTCTATCTTCATTTTTATTCTCTTTGTTCTTCAGATTGCATAACCAGCCTGTCTTCACGTTCACTAGTTCTATATCTTGGCAGTTTCAATCTACTGATAGCCCCCATAGTGAATTACTTTATGACTCAGGGAGTTGATGGTGCTCTGTGTCAGGGGTCTCCAAGACCAACCTCAGGTATGAAGACTCACTACAAGGGCTCACAGAAATATTTATTCCACAGAAGGACTTAGTTCAGAAAAGCTCTTACACACAGTGCTCCAGCTGACTATGGGGAAAAGGTCTGTATTGAAATTAGTGAATAGAAAAGGAACAGAAAGCAGAATCCAGGAGAAACCAGGATCAAGCTCCAAGTCATCCCCTCTCAATGCAGTTGTACATTCAGAGCTTAATGTGTGACAACTTTTATGAAATATTTCTAGCCAGGGGAGCTCACCCAGGTCTTTTTATTGAGGGTTAGTCATGGGCACTCCTGTGTGACTGGTCTTAGCTTCTCAGCATCCAGCTTCTCTAGAAGTCTGATACAGTATGTCACAGGGTCCAAGGCCCCACCTATATACACAGACACTCTTATCAGTCCATGTATTCTGAGGGCTTGCAGATTTCCTCCCAGGAGTTGGTCAAGGGCTAGTCCTAAAGAATATTCAGGGTTTGGACAATTAAGATCTGTTACCCTTTTACTGCATACTTTCCAACAGAAGTATTTATTTAATGTGCATAGCATATCTCTCTGGGTCCAGCTGATAGAAAGGAGTAAGACGAGAGTCGTCATGGTAAATATAGCGTTAAGGTTGACTCCTTAGTGGTGCAGGTAAGCCTATTAGAGTCAGAGCACATATTGTGAGACCAGAGGATCTGATTTGAACTTCCTATGAATTGAGTTTAGGTCCCCAGTGCTTTCAGACTCACCCTTCCTCCTGCACATATTCATATGTTTCAGGACTCGGTGGTCTTTGAGGATGTGGCTGTGGACTTCACCCTGGAGGAGTGGGCTTTGCTGGATTCTATGCAGAAGAACCTCTACAGAGATGTGATGCTAGAAACTTTCCAGAACCTGGTCTCAGTGGGTAAGGATGGCTTCAGGCCTTCACTTAGTCATCTAATAAACAAGTATCTCTTGTCAGTGCTTTTCCACAATTTGAAATGTGGAAAAGAAATACACTGGTAAGTAAGACAGACATTGTCACAGCCATCACGGACCTACAATCTAATAATGTCTCCATGACAGTGGAAATGTGTCCCTTAAACTGAGGTTTTATTTTTGTCTTGGTTCAAAGACTAGAAACTCCTTTGGCTTCATTAGTGGGGGATTGGCTTCATGTGTTGTTCTGGTTCAGAGAGAGGTTTCTTGGAAAACTTTTGATAGTCGTTAGTAAATTGCCTACCATTTTGACCCTACCATTTTGACCCCTCCTGCCTGCCATCCATGAAATCCTGAAAGCACTAAAGTCCTCAAAGTCGTTCTTTACTCATAAGTTCCTTCTTCCTTTAATATGTTCATTCACCTTTTTGTTTGTTTCAGATTATGAAACACTGCTTAAAGCCAGTGGGTTGGTTTCTCAACAGGATATGCATGAGGAAAAAAAATCTAATGAACAGAAAATGGCAAAATTCACAAGAAATCGTTCTTGTGCCTACATTTTAGAAAAAAATTGCGAAAACCATAGCATTGAAGATCAGCATGGAAACCATGCAAGACATCTGAGGTGAGTTGTGTTCACAAGATAAAGCAGTACTAATCCCAGGACAGAGTTTTGGTAGGTCATGAAATTTAAAAAACTAAAAACACAGCTCCAAATCTATTTGAGAGAGAGAGGACAAGTGGGTTGGGGTGCGGGGGGGAGGTAGAGAGGGAGAGGACTAAGCAGACTCCCTGCTGAGCAGGGAGCATGACACAGGGCTTGATCCCAGGACACTGAGATCATGACCTGAGCTGAAGGCAGACAGTTAACTGACTGAGCCACCCAGGTGCCCCCAAATCTATTTAGAATTCTAAGAAAGTTTTTTTTTTAATTCTTATGTTAATCCCATACATTACATCATTAGTTTTAGATGAAGTGTTCCATGATTCATTGTTTGTGCATAACACCCAGTGCTCCATGCAGAATGTGCCCTCCTCAATACCCACCACCAGGCTAACCCATCCTCCCACCCCCCTCCCTCTAAGAAAGTTTTTAAAATCTTGATTGAGACATTGAGTGTTTAAGCATAATTCAGTTAGACACTTTTAGGAAGTCCCCATACATGATAAACAGTATGAACAGTGAACATGATAGAGGTCACTTCTAGGGCATTAGTTAACTCTAAGACAATCCACAGAGAGTAGAAAAACTTCCTGTCTACTAAAATGCAGTTAGTCATCTGGCTCTAATACTTATTAGTTGCTAATAATAAATCATTAATAAACATAACATTGATAAAGTGTTTCTGACTTTTAACAGAAATCCTGTGACAGGCAGATTCTGTGAAGGTAATGAAAAAAATCAGCACAGAGAAATGTGCAGCCAGTTTCCCCATTTTAATTTCTGCAAGAATGTTTCTACTGGAGTAAAACTCTATGAATGTACCAAGTGTGGAAAAGGCTTCATGCATCTTTCTTCCCTTAAGAGGCACGTCAGATCTCACACTGGACAAAAACCATATCCGTGTCAAGAATGCAAGCAGGCTTGCGTTTGTCATGCACACCTAAGAACTCACGCTGGAGAGAAGCCCTATGGATGTAAATTATGTGGGAAAACCTTTCCTTATTTCTACTCCCTCACTGAACATATCAGGATTCACACTCCAGAGAAAAACTGAATGCAAGCAATGTGGGAAAACCTTCCACGAGTTCTCCAGTCTTACTAGACACATGAAAACTCACACTGTGGAAAAGCCATATAAGTGTAAGGAACGTGGGAAAGCCTTCATTTATCCCTCAATCTTTCAAAGACACACGGTAACACACACTGGGGAGAAGCCCTATGAATGTAAGTTATGTGGAAAAGCCTTTCACCATTCTTACTCCCTTACTCAACATATGAAGATTCACACGTCAGAGAAAACCTACGAATGCAAGCAATGTGGGAAAACCTTCCACGAGTTCTCCAGTTTTACTGGGCATGTGCGTACTCACACTGGAGAAAAGCCATACAAGTGTAAGGAATGTGGGAAAGTCTTTATTTATCCCTCAGTCTTTCAAAGGCACATGATAACACACACTGGAGAGAAGCCCTATACATGCAAACAGTGTGGGAAAACCTTCAGTTATCCCCAGTCTTTCCAAAGACATGAAAAGGCTCACACTGGAGAAAAGCCGTATGAATGTAAGGAATGTGGGAAAGCCTTCAGTTGGCCTGAAACCTTCCGAGGACATGTGAGGATGCACACTGGGGAGAAGCTGTATAATTGTGAGCACTGTGGGAAAGCTTTCAGTTCCCCCAAGTCCTTCCAGGGGCATGTGAGGACCCACACTGGAGAGAAACCTTATGAGTGTAAACAGTGTGGAAGAGCCTTCAGTTGGCCCTCAACCTTTCGAGAACATGTGAGAATTCACACTGAAGAGAAACTGTATAAATGTGAGAATTGTGGGAGAGCCTTCACTTCTTCCAGATCCTTTCAAGGCCACATGCGCACCCACACTGGAGAGAAGCCTTATGCATGTGCACGATGTGGGAAAGCCTTTAGTTGGTCCTCGTCCTTACAAAAGCATGTGAGGTTGCACACTGGAGAGAAACCCCATAAATGCAAGCAATGTGGGAAAGCCTTCAAGTGGCCTTCATCCTTTCGAAACCATGTGAGAATGCACACTGGGTAGCAGCTCCAGAAATGCATGTAATATTTGAGTTAGGTCATGCTTTCTAGGGAGAAATTCCATAATTGTAAGTAATGTTGGAAAATCTTACACTAATTCATGTATCATATTCCAGGAAGGAAATATAGAAGTTATAAATATGGCACTGTTTGTCACTACCTCATTTAAAAATGGACCCCTAAATAGTGAATTTCCAGTTCTTTCACAAATAAGTGTTCATATGAGAAATAATTCTCTAAGTCTTTCAGGTAGAGTGCAGGAGTTTAAAAAGTGGGGTGTTTTGGGGTTTTTTTTCCTATTTTTTCAGTTAATACCATTTTCTTTCTTGGTAGTTTATTTGAGCCATAGTAATTTGAAGTGTGCTTTTAATGTGACAGAGTTTAACTCTTACATAGTGTGTTGTAGTGTAAGTGCTTGACATCGAGCTTCAGATTTTAATGTAGGGGCCTGACCGTAGTCATTTGACTGCTGGGGCATCTACCTGAAAGACCTCTGTCTGGAATAAACATTGTTGGCTATAGAATACGGCTGCCAGCAGAACAGCTAGATACAGAACCAGGCCATCCTCCACCAATGAAGTTCCTAATAAATAATAAACCTGCAAAACCCTAGGCAGCCCACCTTTGTCCCCAACATACATAGAACACCAGGTCTGCATTCTCTACTCACAGCCTTGCTGTGTGGCCCCAGGCGTACTGTGTACTTCCCAGGACTTGGGAGTAATAAACCTTGTTCTTCTGAGTTCCATGATGGCTCTTGCTAAGGTGCGTCTTACAATAAGAACCACAGGGAACAGTCCAGTCACAACATTGGGTCTGGATGGGGTCAGGTCTGTGGGGCCTCACCACAAGCAGTGTGGCCCAGGTGAGCACACCTAGGCTTTCCTAGCTGATGGGATCACCACTGACCCGCTGAGATGAACAAAACAGTAGTCTTTCTGTATCGTTAGAATAACAGGACTTGGGTCATTTTGCAGTTTTCTTACTGTTCTAGAAGGGCACATAGTGGATATCACCTATATATTTCTTTCTTCTTACTGAAATACTCGTTTAATGTAAAAAATTGTAAGTATGCAAAACTCTACAAAGAGTGATCTTTATCTCCTGCAGTTTGCTCTTTTCCTTGCTTCTGCATGTGACTTGGACAGCAAGCTTTGAATTAAGAATAGAGACTATGACATAATGAAACATATAGAGAGATGGTTATACCAGATTTCATTATGGAAATGTGGGTAAGGCTGGGAATTCAACTTTCCTAAATGTCTTTCCTGTATACTTCCAGGTTAACATTCATTAGTTGACAAATTTTCATGAGACATAGAAAGCAGAATGGACACTGCCTTCTAGACCATTACACTAATTCCTGCCCCTTTTAATCAAGAGTCCCCTCAAAACAGCAAGCACTTGACTTTCATTCTCTCAAACCTAACCTGTCATTATCTCCATGTCCTCCACCGACATGGATACTAAAAAATGTTTTTTTTTACTTTTCACTCGGGATATATTAAAATATCCCATTGCAATTACAGAGCGTGAAACCAATGTTATAATTTTGCCAATTTAGGCACCATTCATATAGTCAGTGTTAACAGATTTGTATGGATTCATGTATTTTTCTTTCTGTTTTTTTAATGTACTTAAAACTTCCGACATTAACATGATTTCATATTCATTCATGATAGTAAAAACTTATTTTGTCAATGTAATCTAGCCAAAGACCACCAGGACCATGCCTGCAGTCAAGGGGAGTGGGTAGGTTATGCTACTGCAGCGGGACACTCACTCACCAGGAAGGTTTGCAGGATGCATCAGAGTGTTTTAAGAGACTGACCAGTTTGGGGTTTCTGTGATTTGGAGGAGCACTGAGTGATGTGAGGTTTGTTCTGGATTGGCTACTCAGGTCTGGTTGGTAATCTTCATAGTTCTTATTTGGAAGAGACAAAATTGAGTGGAACAGCGTCGCCTGAGTGGCTCAGTTGGTTAAGCAGCTGCCTTCAGCTCAGGTTATGATCCCAGGATCCTGGGATCAAGTCCTGCATTGGGTTCTCTGCTCAGTGGGGAGCCTGCTTCTCCCTCTCCCTCTGCTGCTGCTCCCTCTGCTTGCGCGCTCTCTCTCTCTGACAAATAAATAAAATCTTTTTTTAAAAAAAGGAAAAAAAAATAGACAAACTTGGCTTCATGAAAATTTAAAATTCTGTGCATCAAAAGACAGTATCAACACAGTAAAATGTCAACTCACAGAATTGCAAATCCACATACTTGATATTAATATCCAGAATAAGAATATACACAGAATGTCTAAAATGCAACAACCCCAAAAAACCAAGCCTGATTCAAAATTAATAAATGACTTCAATAGACATTCTCTAAAGAATATATATGAGGAATTTGAGAAACAAGACAGAGGATTTTAGGGGAAGGGAGGGAAAAATGAAGATGAAACTGGAGGGGGAGACAAACCATGAGACTCTTAATCTCAGGAAACAAACTGAGGGTTGCTGGAGTGGAGCGGGGTAGGAAGGATGGGGTGGCTGGGTGATGGACATTGGGGAGGGTATGTACTATGGTGAGTGCTGTGAATTGTGTAAGACTGATGAATCACAGACCTGTACCCCTGAAACAAGTAATACATTATATGTTAATGTTAAAAAGAATATATGTACATGTACAATAAGCACATTAAAAAATACATGACATCATTAATCATTAGGGAAATGCAAATCAAAACTACAATCTGATACCACCTCAAACACAATGGGATGGCTTCTTATTTTTTTATTCTTATGTTAATCCCCATACATTACATCATTAGTTTTAGATGTAGTGTTCCATGATTCATTGTTTGTGCATGGTGCTCCATGCAGAACGTGCCCTCCTCAATACCCACCACCAGGCTAACCCATCCTCCCACCCTCCTCCCCTCTAGAACCCTCAGTTTGTTTTTCAGAGTCCATCGTCTCTCATGGTTCGTCTACCCCTCCGATTTCCCCTGCTTCATTCTTCCCCTCCTGCTACCTCCTTCTTCTTCTTCTTTTTTTTCCTTAACATATATTGCATTATTTGGTTCAGAGGTACAGATCTGAGATTCAACAGTCTTGCACAATTCACAGTGCTTACCAGAGCACATACCCTCCTCAGTGTCTATCACCCAGTCACCCCATCCCTCCCACCCCACCCCCCACTCCAGCAACCCTCAGTTTGTTTCCTGTGATTAAGAATTCCTCATATCAGTGAGGTCATATGATACATGTCTTTCTCTGTTTGACTTATTTCACTCAACATAATACCCTCCAGTTCCATCCACGTTGTTGCAAATGGCAAGATCTCATTCCTTTTGATGGCTGCATAATATTCCAACACAATGGGATGGCTTCTAACAACAAAACAAAGCAAACCAGAAAACAAAAAGTGTTGATGAGGATGTGGAGAAATAGGAACACTTGTGCACTGTCGATAAAATGGTAAAGCCGCTGTTCAAAATACTATGGTAGTTCCTCAAAATTTTAAAAAAGAATTACCATTTGATCCAGCAATTCCACTTCTGGGTATATACCCAACAGAATTAAGAGCAGAGTCTTGAAGAGATACTGGTACACCTGTTTGTATCAGCATTATCCACAATGCCTAAAATGTGTAAGCAACTCACATGTCCACTAATGGATGAATAGATAAGCCAAATGGAGTACATACATACAATGGAATATTTTTCAGCCTTAAAAAGTAAGGAGATTTTCATGTGTAATGAGACAGATGGATCTTGAGAATATTATCCTAAGTGAAATAAACCAATTAGAAAGAGGCAAATACCATATGATTCCACGTGTATGAGGGACTAAGAGTTGTCAAACTTATACAGACAGTAAAATGGTGGGAGCCAGGGTCTGGGGGGAGGGGAGGGAGGGGAGTCAGCGTTTAGTGGAAACAGTTTCAGTTTTACAAGATGAAGAGTTCTGGAGATGGATGGTGGTGATTGTTGCACAACAGTGTGAATGTATTTAATACTTCTGAACTTTACACTTAAAAATAATATGATCATTTTATGTGTATTTTACTGTAAAAACTGGGGGAAAGTAGGCTGACGGGCATAATAAAACTGTACATACCCATGACCTGCTTTTACCACATTTCTATCAGGTTTTATGTCCAGTTCACCCCACTGATTTTTCACCAGATAATTTTGAAGAAACGCCCAGATACTACTATTTAATCCATGAATATTCCGGAATGTAACTTTTTAGCATAACCCAAAGGCCATTATCACACCTAAAAATAAAGTTTTCCCTTAATACATTCAAATGAACATGTACAGCAATTTCGCTAATCATCTCCATAAGTACATAAGATCTATACATACCAATTTATTGAAATTTCTTTTATCTGATAAGGGTCTAGAATTCAGAATAAAAAAGCTTTCAATTCAACACGCCAACCCTGTTCAAAAATGTTCAATCCATTTGGTCATTTATGAAATGCAAATCAAAACCACAATGAGATATCACTTCATACCAACCATGATGGCTACTGTTTAATAAGAAATGAAAAATAGGTTTCAGCAAAGATGTAGAGAAACAGGAACCCTTATACACTGCTGGTTGGAATGTAAACGGTGCAGCCACTGTGGAAAAATGTAGTGGTTTCTCAGAGTTAATCACAGAGTTACCATATGACCCAGAAATTCCACTCCTGGGTGTGTACCTTTGTGAAAATAAAAGGAAACCTCCTTTAGCATAAAGCTGGGAGCAGCAGGGGCGCTCACACCCTACCATCTCTCAATGGTAGACCAAATGGGGATACAGGGACCTTGAGTGCAGACACTTTACCCCCAGCTGGAGTGAGACAATTTTCCTCCACCCTAGCAACAGCTCAGCCAATGAGAAACCACTACACTGGAACTCCATTTACTCCCATGGACTTTATCTTAGAATAGCCCCTCCCAACTTCTCTGCACTTGCATATGTTTGCCGTACCTGGCTTGTCCCTAATTGCAATTCCCTGCTATTTCCAAATAAACCCACTGTTTTGCTGGTAAAATAGCTAGCACTTGTATTTTTTAAGGTTCCATTATTTGGTGATCAGAAGTGGGACCCAGAAGACCCCTAATGACTCCGAGGCTGGTGAGCAAACAGGTACCAGAACTCACAGAGCCGAGAAGGCTCAATGCTTTCTCACCCACAGGAGAGGTTGACAGTAAGTTTTCTTCTGGATTTTGAGCTCTGCTCTCCTTGTGTCTGACCTCTCCAGGCTTTCTTCAGGATCCTCAGGTTTTACCGCCTTGTCCTTTCTTGGAGTACTTGTAGCAGATGGAGGTTGGTAACAACGTGATTTGTTGCTCGGAGATCCTAGACAAACTACCCAATTGGGTTTTGTCACAGGTAAAATAAGGGTATTACAGGGACTAGTGCAAAGGATAATGAGCCCTGAGCCTTAGATGGTTTGATGCCTTGAAGAGCTGTTTTATTTATAGGGTACTGATTAATTCTGGGAAGAACTATTTTTTAAGACATTTATTTGAGAGAGAAGCACGGAGTGGGAGGGGCAGAGGGAAAGGGAGAGAAACTCTAAAGACGACTGTGCTGAGCGCAGAGCCAGACCTGGGGCTCCATCTCACAACCCTTAGATCACAACCTGAGCCAAAACCAAAAGTCAGTCACCTAACCTATTGTGCCACCCAAGTGCCCCTTCTGGGGAAAACTTTTGAGGGGTCTATTTGAATCTTGATGGGAGGCGCACCGTGGATTCCGTCAGTATCCGTTGAAGATTTTGCCCAGAAAGGATGGTGGCTGATCTCATAAGAACAAATGATCAGTGTCCCCAGACTGTAATAGTGTGTCAGATATGGAGCAAATAAAGGACGTTGAAGCATCATTTAACCCCCCTTGTTGGTGACTGTGATTACTACTGTCAAATTCTAGAATTATTCCCCCTCTGAGAGAAAGAAATCCCAGCGTGATACTTTTCTAAGCAATGTCAGGTGCATAGGAATAGAGAACTAAGGAGAAGGGAGTGAAAGAGCATAGGGAAGGGGCAGAGAGGGAGAAGGAGATTCCCCGCTGAGCAGGGAGCCCAATGCAGGGCTGGATCTCAGGATCCTGGGATCATAACCTGAGTCAAAGGCAGATGCTTAACCAACTGAGCCACCCAGGTGCCCCGAAGAACTTAATAGTTCTTATCTAGAGAGCAGGAAAAATGCAGTGCAGCTGAAACTCGGAGAGGCACCAGGCACATCAGCTAGAGGCAGGGAATATTTGCTGATTTTTACAGATTGGACTTCATTTTTTAGCCTCCTTACTGACATGACCGCGACACGGTCTTCATGTGCCCTGACTCACCACAGACAAGGAAGTGCCTCGCCGGAGGACAGGTGGGTGATATTGTTTCTGCTCAGTGAGAGAAAGCCACAACCCAGTAGTGAGCTCCAGGCCAGCTTCCACTGTCTGAGGCTATGTTTGCGTTCTCATTTACTACGTGAACACTGACATCTTGCTTACTCACATCCGGCACTGCATTAAATGTTCTCCATAAAGGAACTCAGCATGGATAAACCCAGTTGCTCCTCAGCAAACTCTATAAGGTAGATAATGTTTTTATCTCCTTGCATGAGCTACCTGAGGCCTACAGATGCAGGTGATTTTCCAAAGGCCACAGAGCAAGAAAGGAACCAAGTCAGGATCATGATTCAAATTGAGCCTTTCTTTCCCAGACTCTATATTCAGTGTCAGGTGCTAAATAGAGCCTCCCTCGCTCCCTCGTGTGCCACACACTCAGCTCAAAGCAAACGATGACACTCCACATTGATCTAGATACTGCAGGCACTTGCCCATGCCCTCATGCTCATTGCTTCCCACCCTCCCACTCCTGCTTGCTCCCCAGGTGTTCCCCAACATCACCCCTTCTTTACAAGCACTGACTGTCCTTCTAGGACCTGAGTACAATCCACTGTCTCCCTGGACCTTCCTGTGTCCCTTGTTTGGCCACATACGACTGGCCAACCACTAAAGGACACAGAACAGGTGCAGATTCGGAGCCTACAAACAAGCATCAAGTGGGCACCCCTGCAAAACTTCGCTCTCAGGTTCTGAAGAGAACTGGAAACAAAAGAACCATAAAATCACAGGGAAAATGGTCTCTGGGTACATGGAAGGGTTAACAATTTGTAAAATATTTGAAATTGGATTTCATGGTTCTGCTATGAGAAAGAGTTCCATGGAAAATGTCACATATGGACTGTTTCCCACTGGTGGTGACATTGAAATGTGCTTGTGATGCACACCTTCCATGCTGTTTCAGTTCAGTGCACCTATATTAACCCTTACTAGTGTGTGGGATCCACACGATCACTGGTCGTATTGGTGAACTGAGAACAGTAGAGAGCAAATCCCATTCCACAGTGGTTGGAATAATTAGACAGAAGCGCTCCTCTCTGCAAAGACTGTACAGGTATCCTTATTGTGCATTCACACTACCACATTCCTTCCCCAAGTCCCAGTGGGCCTGCTCACCTTACAAACCCTCAGACATGGAGCCCAACCAGCTCCACCCAAAATACAACCATACTTGCACCAGGCCCAGGGCCAGAGGAGCATCCTGGGGGCCATCTGATGGAGATAGAAACTGACCTGTGTCAACTGGGGGCAGATCAACAGAAGCGTGAGTGGTCGGAAGGAAAGAGAAAGGCACGGCCCATCTTTCCTCCACTGGAATTAATACAAGGAGACACCACTGGGTGAAGCATGACCAACCCCTTACCCATCCATCACAGCAAGAAACGTCCTGTTCAGCACAATTCAGCACAATCCCCAGCAAGAAGGAATGAGGAGGAAGGACATGTTTCCATTCTGGTATGGACTTTCATGTAAATGTCTCAGAGCTATTTGGACAATAAACATTGAGAAGCAGCATTCCCAAAAATTAGGAATTTCCTCAGGGCAGTTATGCCTGGAGCACCGAGTTGTAAGTCATTCCCGCAACTAAGACTCACCTCACCACAAATGTGGTTTGTTTCGTTGTTGACAAATAGGGAAGATACATGTGTCTGGCTCCCTCTCCCACACTCTTGAGCTGCAAGACCATGACTCCTGGTGTTCTTTGTCAGAGACCACTACATAGGCAACATTAAGGGTTTCACCATTGGGAGTAATTTCTTTAAAAAGACTTATTTGAGAGAGAGAGAAAGAGAGCATGAGGTGGGGAGGAGCAGAGGGAGAGGAAGAAATTTTAGCAGACTCCATGCTCAGCATGAAGCCCAACTCAGGGCTTGATCCTACGACCCTGAGATCACAACCCTAGCTGAAACCAAGAATTGGAACTGAACCGGCTGCACCACCCAGTTGCCCCAGGAGTAAGTCATTTTAATGAGACAGTGGTAGCAGCTGCATGGGTATTGAAGAAACACCGATCAGAAGGAAAATGTCAAATGTTTATGTACTTAGTCCTATTAACCCAGAATAAGTATTTCCAAAAAACTGACACAATTAGAAGAAAAAGTTAATCCTCTAGAATGGGATATTTTAAAAGAACTCAGTTGTGAGGGGCAACTGGGCTGCTGAGTCAGTTAAGCATCTGCCTTCAGCTCAGGTCATGATCTCAGGGTCCTGGAATTGAGCCCTGCATCAGGCTCCCTGCTTAGTGGGGAGTCTGCTTCTCCCCCTTCCAGTCATCCTGCTCATGCTCACTTTCTCACTCAAAATCTTTAAAACAAATAATAAAAGAACTAAGTTGTGAAACATAAAACATAAAAGAACTAAGTTGTGAAACATAAAACATAATATCATTTGCAGGTATGCAAACAGATTTGAAAACCTCAGTAATGTGGTTTCCATGAAGCAATGTAGAGAACCACATTTGACAAAACAAACAAAACCATTGTTTTGAATCACATATTAAAAATAAAAAACCACTGGGAAATCACATTTAACGGAAAGGAATTACATTTAACAACAGAAAGTAATTAAGCATACTGGATTTATCTCTTAGATAGCAGTCAGCTATAGGGGAAAATTCCCACAAACTGCCATACACTCACAAGTGCTTATTCCAATTATGGAAACATCCAGAAGGAAGAAATACAGGGTCAGTGCAACCAGGGAAGGAGTTTTCCTGCATCTGAGGCTGTAGCATTAAATCTGTCAGAGGGGGAGGCAGGACACAGATCTATCCTGAGAGAGACAAGATGCTTAGCACAGAAATCATGTATTAGGAAAAGCATGGGAGATCCCTACACACGATAGCCTGAAGAGGTGGCCTCATGGACACAAAGAGCCACAGGGCAAAGCAAGGAACTGTATGGACCTGAAAACCAAGACCATCCGTCACAGGAGAGGTTGTGGAAAAGTCTCTGGAGTATGCTACTTAACAAAAACTAACGTCAAACTTGTGCTAGGTTGGGGGCCATTCCAAACGACAGATCAGAAGTCAGGAAAATGTGCTGTGACCCAGGCCAACATGGGTCCCCTGGCATCTGTCTCCTGCTGGAAAATCATGGCTTCTTCACGCAGTTTCTTTCCTCAGGGCCTTCATTTCAGAACCGCACAGAGAAGGACTCTGAGACATATGGTCTCCTGCCTCACCATGCTCACAAAGAAATCCAGTAGAACCAGTCAGATGCTAGCTTTCATCTTCACACCACAAGGTTTCTCTTCTTAACACGTCATGACTGATGAACAACCAAGAGGAAGGGCGATCAGCAGAGGTCAAAATATGAACATAATCGGAGGAGACTGTCCTCTATCAACATCCCTGCACATTTACTAATTTCTGTGTGGAGCACAGGTGTGGTATACAGCAGCAACAAGCAAATGTGAAGATACATCACTCAATCATAAAGACTGAAAGGAAGGGTAGATACCGAGTTGTAATTTCCAGTATCCACAACAGAGGACAAGATATATTTACAAATCACTTATCACCCCTGAGGCCCAAAGACATTGTAATGGAAATGAGATAAGTTTTATATAACTATACAATCTTTTCATGTGTGAGATAATGAAATATATTTCATACAAAGGGCACATAGAGGAATATTTTATCTTAGGTGTTCCTCTCAGCAACACACAGTGGAAATAAATACAACAGAGATCCCTGTTATGGACGAGGCACTTATAAGGCACAACTATGTTTATAACAAATAAAGACTGCTGTCCAGCCCTGAGTTTTTATGTACAAAATATATGAGGTGCTATACCTGAAGGTTTTCCAACATTCTTTACGTTCATAAGGTTTCCTGCCAGTGTGTCTGATTGGCTTTACAAGATTTTAAGGACAAATGAAGGCTTTCCCACAGTCCTTGTATTCAGAGTTTCTCTGCAGTGTGAGTCCTCACGTGGGCTCGCAGGTTTGTGGGGTACCTGAAGGCTTTCCCACACTGCTGACATTCATAGGGTCTCTCCCCAGTGTGAGTCCTCACGTG
>NW_023270855.1:56821164-56828986 GCF_011800145.1 Mirounga leonina | reverse complement strand
CACTGCTGACATTCATAGGGTCTCTCCCCAGTGTGAGTCCTCACGTGTGCCCGCAGGTTTACTGGATACCAGAAGGCTTTCCCACACTCCTTGCATTCGTAGGGTTTCACCCCGTTGTGCTTTCTCACGTGGACTTGAAGGGAGGAGTGACAGCTGAAGGCTTTCCCACAGTGCGGACATTCATAGGGTCTCTCCTCAGTGTGTGTCTTCACGTGTGCTCGCAGGTTGGCTGGGTACCAGAAGGCTTTGCCACACTGCTGACATTCATAGGGTTTCTCTTCACTGTGCGTTCGCACGTGTTTCTGTAAGGACGAGGACCACCGGAAGGCTTTCCCGCATTGTGCACACTCGTAACGTTTCTCCAAACTGTGCGCCCTCACGTGTCCTTGAAGGGAGGAGTGACGAGTGAAGGCTTTCCCACACTGCTGACACTCAAAGGGCCTCTCCCCAGTGTGCGTCCTCACGTGTTCCTGCAGTGATGTCGAGCTGCTGTATGCTTTTCCGCACTCCTTACACTCGTAGGGCTTCACTCCACTGTGCATCCTCACATGTCTCTGGAAGTATCGAGGATGTCTGAAAGCCTTCCCACACTGCTGACATTCGTAGGGTCTCTCTTCGCTGTGTGTTCTGACATGTTCTCGAAGAGATAAGGAACAACTGTAGGCTTTCCCACATAACGTACATTCATAGGGTTTCAGTCCACTGTGCGTTCTCACGTGTCTTCTGAAGTATTTGGGACAACTGAAGGCTTTCCCACATTGCTGACACAGGTACGGTCTCTCTCCAGTGTGTGTCATCATGTGTCCTTGCAAGGACGCAGGATACTTGAATGTCTTCCCACACTGCTTACATTCATAGGGTTTCTCGCCACTGTGTGTTCTCACATGTTCTCGGAAATACGAGAGGCAGCTGTAGGCTTTCCCACACTCCACACATTCATAGGGTCTCTCCCCAGTGTGAGTTCTCACATGACGTGTAAGGTAGGACTGATACATAAAAGCTTTCCCACACACATCACACGCATGGACTTTCTGTCCACAGTGACCCTTTACATGACCCTGAAAGGATGAGGTGCAAGTGAAAGCTTTTCCACACTTCTTGCACTCTAAAGACTTTTTACTACCGAGACTCTTCAAGTCTCTTTTTGATCTCCCAGTGTCCTGATGTTCATAGGGTTTCTCTACAAGGTCTGTGTCCACGTGAGTGCTGAGCCTCGAGACACAGCTACAGGCCGGCCCACATTCTTCACAGGGACTAGGTTTGTGTCCAGGCTGAGATCTTTGTGGATTCTCAGGGAAAGAACCATCTATGAAGGCTTCTCTACACTTAGCACATTCACAGGATTTGTCTCCAGTAGGACAATCCTCATGCACACTAAGACTTGTAATCTGGTTTATGGTATCTCCACATTGATTATCTTCATTGCTTTCACAGATACGCTCCACCAAATGATTTCTGTTCAAAATAGGAAGGCACACTGTTAGGGAATAATGATTATAACCAAACTCTTTATTAATGATCTACCGATGCTAAGTAATGATTATCTGACTACAAAATGACCATTTCCAAGGAATGGGCATGTTTGGGGCACCGTCTACACTGCTATAACGTAGAAGAAGCTAAATGCTCAAAACAAGGGCCCAGTAATAGCCATAACTGTCAGCGTTTCTTACACGTGGGTTTTCCTGATAAATGTTTTGAACTGAATTATATTTCTGATGATCAGTACTACACCACATCTATGAAGATATTGTGTTGTGTAATTCCAACTACACAACTGTTTTTTGTTTTTGTTTTAAAGATTTTATTTATTTATTTGACAGAGAGAGAGAGACAGCAAGAGAGGGAACCTGCAGGCAGGGGGAGTGGGAGAGGGAGAAGCAGGCTTCCTGCTGAGCAGGGAGCCCGATACGGGGCTCGATCCCAGGACCCTGGGATCATGACCTGAGCTGAAGGCAGTCGCTCAACGACTGAGCCACCCAGGCGCCCCCCAACTACACAATTGTTCAGCTAGGTTTATACCTTTATACCTTCTTCAATTTCAAGTTATTCTAACATTTGCCAAGATCCCCATTTCTCCTATGGGAGAGAGAGGCACTCACCTCAAACACCTCTCCTGGGATTGGGACCGATCTCCAATGTGATGAAACACCCAGTTTTCTCCAAAAAGAGCCCAGGAATCGTTTCTTATAAATCTTACTATTTTGTCTTCACTGGATAGTTCACTCTCCAAAATATTCAGCTGAGTCCCTGATCCACAAGGCTTAACTTGAATGCAACAATCTGCAAGAATTGGGAGCAATTTAATTTTGGGGGAATGATCTGATGTTTAAAGGTAAGAAAATTAAGAAAATAGACCATATGTGGATTTCTACTCATATACTGATCCCAAATGTATATTAAGTTCATCAGGAAGAATGAACATGTGACCACAGAAAAATTCTAAGGACCCTAGTGATTTGGGACTTAGGCAGTAAGAGGGAAAGTGTATGAAAAGGCAGCCCGTTTACTCAGAAATACTTCAAAATCGATGGAGACTAATGTGGAGATAGTATTATCAGAAAAGCAAACTAGGAAGGAAATGGGCAAGATACAAACATCCACACACTACCTCATAAAGGAATACAGAAAAGCTTCCCACATGAGTGTGGATGGTTGAAAAGTCCGACAGGGAGGCCAGGTAAATGACAAACATCACACTTCTCAAACAAGGACTGAGTCATGTTCCTAATGGACATGTGCAAATGGCATTCCCTTCTCCAGACCCTGGTCCAACCGAGGGTAGCTGGACTGTCCTGAAGGCACCAAGGCCCTCGGTTAAGCCACCTGCCACTGGGGTCAGATGGTATAGGTGTGTGGCTGAACAGCTCAGCAGGAGGGAGGATTTTAAGGGCAACAAGCAATCTGGAAAATGGGCTGTTAATTTGGTCTTCAAGGTCATTGAAGATGACGAAGTGTGAGATTAATTACAGCATGATTACCATGAGAAATGTGTATTAACTGCAGTGCATCTTCCACAGAAATGAAAACCACAAAGCAGCACTCACTGCCCCAGAGCAACACTGGAGACCATCCTCACACTGATAAAATTAGACAGTCTCAGACTTTGATCCAGAGCCATAGTCAACTTATTACATGAAACTTTGTTTTCACAGAAAAGGTATGTGACCCTAGGTAGTTTCCATGAAGGCTTGGACCATGGCTGTCTCTTCTTCAATATATTCCCATTCCTCCGCCCCAGTAAGATTAAATTCATAAGAAACGTTCATTCCCTAAAACTCTAGTGAAGGGGTGGAGCCGTCCTTACCCAGCGAGGCCAGGTTCCTGCAGGTCTCCAGCATCACATCTCTGTAGAGCCTCCTCTGACCACGATCCAGCAAAGCCCACTCTTCCGGGGTGAAGTACACAGCCACATCCGCGAAGACCACCGCGTCCTGAAACATCCCATGTATCCTATTGCAGCAACGCTCCCTCCTCACCCATGTGCGTGGGAGGATTGGGGAGGGGGGGCGGTGACACGCAGGGAGACGCATTCCATTCCTAGGACCTGAGTCACATCCATGTGGGAAGTGACAACACGCGAGCACATCCGCTGCCACGCATTCAGTGATGGGAGGGGCTGGGAACCCGAAGCAGAGGGAGATGACAACGGCTGATACAGACTTACATACACCCAAATATAGGCTATTTTTGCTGACTCAGAGCAGATCTGAGCACTCCAGTACAGTAAAGAATGGAAAATGAAATCCTTATTCAAACAACACAAAATCAGACAACAAACACATCTTTGACTTGATCAAAGATTTATAGCCTTGTCAGCTCCAAGAACTTGAACCAGAATGTCAGGATGTTGTGGACACTTGACTTAAGCAGATCTCTCCTTGGAAGGCAACAAGGTCAAGGAGCCTGGTGCAGTCCCCTCTATCCTGGCAGAAGCAGACACGACCCTTTCCCTGGATCAGGTGGACTGTGAGCATGGACACGGACCAGGGACCTGGCACACCTGGTGCGTAAGAGTTATTTCAGTTCTGGAAGAATCATGGAAGTCATCAGGGCCTCAAATATATACCCCAGTGCCCAGAATTCAAGGAGAAGGGCACCAGGAAGAAGAGCCCCTGAGGGACTGATGGTAACAAACAGCCACTGGTGACTTTAACAGAGAAAGAAAACAAGGCTAATCCATATCTTTAGAGCAACAAGGGATGACACCACACTCATGAAATACAGAGTTCAAAAAATTACTTTTTTCAAAAAATCAGATTTTCTAAACAAAAACTGTGTTCTCAAAACTTAGTGAAAAAAAAAAATCCCATATGCCAACCATATCACTTAATAGGAAGGTAAATTCTACTTCAACTGTGGTTGTAACTGGGGTCTGCGTATCACACACCTGGTAAGTCCTGTATCTTAAATATGTTTTAAAAATCCATATGACAACCATGAAAAATAAAAGACAACAATATAAAGAAAAATAATATGATCAAATCATGGGGAAAGAATATGAGCAGATACTTTTCTACAGAAGATATGCAAGTGGCCAATAGGTTCAGGAAAAGATGCTAGATGTTAGTTATCAGAAAAATGGACGTCAAACTATAAGCAGATACCCCTTCAGACCCACTAGAATGGCTACAAAGAAACAAGTGCTGGTGAGGATGTGAGGAAGGGGAAACTCTCATGCATTTCTGCTGCTGGGGATGGAAAATGGTGCAGCCATTTGGAGGTGTCTGGTGCATCCTCAAAATGAGTAACGTCGAGTTACCGTGCAATACAGCAATTCCACTCCTAATATTGATCTACCCAAGACAAGTGAAGATGAGCACCAACACCAACACTAATTTCCATATACTCTCAGCAGCTTGATTCATAATAGCCAGCAAGTGAAAACCACCCAAAGGCCCACCAACTCTTTGAAAATGAATAAAGGAGACATGACTCAAATAGAATTAGAAGGCCACAGGGGGAGCTCCCACCAGTACCACTCATTCTCCACTGCACTCAACAGCAAGAGACAACCTTGGACACATTACTGCCCCAGCAGGAGAAAGGAAGGAAAGTTTCCTCCTCCCCTGCAACAGCCCAGCCAATAAGAGACAGTCACAGCCCACCCTATGAGAAGACACTAGGGGTAGAACCCCAAGTTTGCTCCAGTGGATATCGTTTGGAACAGCCCCTCCCAACATCCCCTCTCCACTATAAAAGAGAGGTCCTCCCTTTGTTCTCCAGACCTGCCTGTGCTTTTACGTAACAGAATTGCAAATCTCCAGGCACCTGGTTGGCTCAGTTCATTAAGCATCTGCCTTTGGCTCAGGTCATGATCCCAGAGTCCTGGGACTGAGTCCCGAATTGGGCTCCTTGCTCAGCGGGGAGCCTGCCTCTCCCTCTGCCTCTTTCTCTCTCCTCTCTCTGACGAATAAATAAAATCTAAAAAAAAAAAAAAAGAATTGCAAATCTCTGCTATTACTAAATAAACCCATTTTTGCTAGTAAAATAACTGACAGGTTTACATTTAACCCACTGAGCCACCCAGTCATCCCTGGCAGGTTTACTTTTAAAGTTAACATTACATGATCATCGGTCTTTCCACAACTATTACAAATCAACTCCAAATTGTCTTTAAAGAAAATTCTGGTCTTCCTGTAGATATGGAATCCACCCAGGTAGCATTTAAGTCTATGTTTATTAAAGAGCAGAACCAGTGTCTTTTTCCTTTAGTTAAAAGGACCAGGATAGAATGTGAAAATATGTCCACTGCAGATATAATCTGGCAAACCATCCACACACATCCTAGATGAGTCACCTAAAAGAAAAACCGCTAAAATTATTTTTTTTATTTTTTTATTTTTTTAAGTAGGCTCTAAGCCCAAGGTGGGGCTTGAACTCACGACCCTGAGATCGAGAACTGCACACTCTACTGACTGAGCCAATCAGGTGCCTCAAGACCACTAAAATTCCTAATTCTCAATTCTGGCAAATGGAGGTTCCTAAACAAAACTCAAACCTGACTCTTCTCCTCTTCTTGCAGAGGACCAGGACACTGGAAAAAAGATCACTACCAACTTAAACATGCCCACATCTCTATCCCTGCAGCCAGACTTCCCAAATTCCTCCTCATTCCCAATGATCGAGCTCCAGGGAACCACAGGGGCCCTTCCCAGTCTTCCCTTGTAATCAGCTCAAAGAAACCACTCTCCACACTGGGAATGAATCTCTGTCCTTGTTGACACGTGTCCAACCCCTTGCTGTACAGCAGCCCCCACCTAGGAGGACTACAATATAAATAGTCGGGTTCCCTAACAAACCTCAATAGGTTCCTGTATCTGAACCCACTGCCTTTTGTCTAGGTCCTTTGAGATATACACCATTTTCTACTTAGTTCCTATGGCTCTATTCATTTAATTGGGTGGATATTTTTTAAACAAGTGTCTTTGTCCTAAAAAGGGGAAATAATTCTAGAATTTGATAACAGTAATCAACACAGCCAATCAAAGAAAATAAATGACCCTTCCAAATCTTTCATCTCTTCCATCTCTGACACACTATAGTGGGGTCTGGGGACACTGATCATTTGTCTTGGTTGGATCACCTACCATCCTCTTCCTGGGCAAAAACCTCAACTAATATTGGTAGAGTCCACAGTGTGACTCCCATCAAGGTTAAAATAGATCTCTCAAAGCATCTCCCCAAAATTAATCAATACCCTATAAATAAAGAAGCTCTTTAAGGCATCAAGCCCATAGTAGAAAATTACAAGCCTCAGAGGCCCATCATCCCATACACTAGTCCCTGTTTTTACGTTGGAGAAAACCCAATGGCTGAAGATGGAGGTTTGTCTAGAACCTCTGAGCAATATATACCATTGTTCAAACCCTTGGGACCCTGTTCTTCCTAACTCCCATATGCTACTGATTCAGTTCCTACTGTATGCAAATTCCAGGAGGAATACATGACTCCAGGTTTTTACCAATAGAATAAAAAAAATTTTCCCCAAGTCTGAAAATTGCCAATATTCAACTGGCTATTTTCAGACCTAGGGTCCTGGTTTAGAACCGTCATACAATTTGGATTTTCATGTTACCTTTGCTTTCATAGTTATTACCTGTCAAAACATTGTAAAAGTGATGTATCCAGCAAGGAGATAATCTCCAGAGCTTACCATCTTGATAAATAGGGACCGGAGATGAGAAGTGCCTGAGACTGCTTCCTTCTAATATTTCTTGTTACTCAAATATGGCCTTAACTGGTTTCCAACTGCTATGCACTTTCCCTAGGATGTGTGACATCACTACCAGGAAAGGTCTTTCCTGGCACCAAGAAACAAAACCACTAAACATGGAAAACTGACTCATAATCAGTGACGCATTTGAGAAAAGATCTCTATCAAAAGTGGGAAATGTAAAAATTAATATAGGGAAACCTTGCTAAGAATGGACTCAGGAGGGGCGACTGGGTGGCTCATTCAGTTAAGCCTCCGACTCTTGATTTCAACTCAGGCCATGATCTCAGGGTTGTAAGATCAAGACCTGAGTCAGGCTCCACACTTAGCAGGGAGTCTGCCTGAGAATTGTCTCACCCTCTCCCTGTGCCCCTCCCCCGTCCGTGCTCTCCCTCTCTAAAATAAATAAATTTTTAAAAGAAGAAGAATGACGGAGTCAGAAGACCAGCAGTGGAGCTTCCACACGCTACCACGCATGGTCAACTGCAGAAGCAACAGCAAGAGAAGGACCTTGCAGTTGAAGCGGATACCACTTTACTATGACGACACGAGGAAGATTATTTCCCCACATGGCAACAACCCAGCCAATGAGGGACAGTCACAACT
>NW_023270855.1:56815908-56821154 GCF_011800145.1 Mirounga leonina | reverse complement strand
AAAAAAAAAAAGTCATAAAAGCTAAAAATATATCCCCCTTAATCTTTTGGCAACTTTACTCAAAAACAATAGATTTTAGGCAAATAAGAAGTATGAAAAAGAAACTATGAAAAAGAAACAAAATTACAATTTCAGAGATTAAGCAGATTGAGAGATATTATAAACTAGCTGTGGGAAAAGGTTTTTTTAGATTTTTTTTTATTTATTTGAGAGAGAGAGAGAGAGTACGAGTGGGGGAGGAGCAGAGAGAGAGAGAGAAGCAGACCCCACGCTGAGTGCAGAGCCCAATCCCACAACCCTGAGATCACAACCTGAACTAAACCAAGAGTCATATGCTCAACCAACTGAGCCACGCAGGCGCCCCGATTTTTTTTTTTTAAGTAGGCACCATGCCCAGCATGGTGACCGACATGGGGCTGGAACTCATGACCCTGAGAGCAAGACCTGAGCTGAGATCTAAAACACACTTAACCAAATGAGCCACCCAGGTGCCCCACCGGAAAAGATGTTTTAGAATAGAGGGAAAGGAATAAATGTATACAAATTGGTAACATACCTGAGATGATGCAAGGTAACAGAACATCTAAGGACGTCCTTGTCATTAAGGAAAGGAAATCAGTAGATTCATATATCCCCACACTCTAAAGGCATCTCAAATGGTGCGTAGGCCAGGTACCAAGCATTTAAACATCGGTGGTTCCCAATTGTAAAGAGGGATCACAGAGTATTACCAAGATGGGAAAAGGACAATTCAAACAATATTAAAAGGCAATATTCATAAATACAAAGGCAAAAGTCTGTTTAGAAGGAAATCTTGTATAGGTAACATTAGAAGACAAAACCAAGTCTGTTTTATTCTAGAAATGGACTGGATATTGACTCTTCAATGAGTATAATTTGCCCCACTAATGGAAACAGGACACATGAACTACAGGCTTCCAATCCATTCGTGCGGAGGACATGCCTGTCTCATGTCATGGCACATTAATGACGACTGACTTAGAGACCAGATGGAAACATGCACCACCAGGAAAAAAATGTGTCTGAACGAAACCAAGAGCCAACTCCCCATGTGACCGGTCTCCTCCGAGATCAGGAACCAGAAGCTAAGGAGGCATATATACAATTCTACACCTGTGAAGGCCTGGCCAGTGCGGCAACAGAAAACAAGGAATTGGTGAAAGATTTACAAAGGGAAAGGTAAACTTCATTATCAGCAGCTGATCAGATTTAGTGTCTAGAAATCCCAGAATCCTAAGACAAAATTATAAAAATGTATAGGCGAGCCTAGCCCACAACCTAAGTGTTGTTTGCATCTGGGAGGGACAGTTCCTGGAGAAGCACCCGTCCCATGGATCCTGCGACATTCCGAAGTGGGATCGTCAGAGCCCATCAGGTCAGAAACAAGATGAGAACAACTTTCAAAACTGCAGAATCGTACGCCAGCAGATAAAAGGGACCAGCACAGAGCGCGTCCTGAGAACAGGCCGTGTTGATGGGGTGCAGCCTCATAAGGCAACACTTACACTCTTCCTTCTTCCGTGCTGCGGACACCTGTTCCTCCCGCTCTATCTCCTCCGTGTGTGCCTCCTCCACCTCCCCAGAGAACGCTTTCCTTCTGTCACCTCTGTCACCAGACCCACAGAGTTCCGTGCGACACCAGCTGAGGGTTGTACACGGAAACTCACCCTGAGGCTACTGACCCGGAGGCAGGGTCGGATCCCACAGGTAAGCGCTCAGCCCCACGAGACTGCCCCCACCCAAACACACACACACCGACCAGCAGATCAGGTTCCCACACTTTCTCCTGGGGTTCCAGTGATTTGCTGGGAGGGCTCACAGAACTCGGGGAAACACTTATGTTTTCCAGTGTAGGAAAGGATGGATAAAGGATACAGATGAGCAGCCAGACCGAGAGAGGCATAGAGGGAGGTATAGGGCAGGGGTGTGGAGTGTCCATACTTTCTCTGGGTGCCCCACCCTCCCTGCACCCCGCATTGTGTTCATAAACCCCCTTCTCTTAGGATTTTTATGGAGGCTTCACCCCGTTGGCATGATGGACCATTAGCTCCACTTTCAGCCCATCCCCTTCTTAAGAGAACGGGGGCAGGACAGAAGTTCCAGCTTCTAATCACCGCAGGTCTTTCCGGTGAACGGCCCCCACCAGGAGCCATCCAGGAGCCCACCCAGAGTCACCTGATGCAACAAAAGATGCTCCTATCCCCCAGCAAGTGACAAGGGCTTCGGGAGCCCTGTATCAGGAACCGGGGGCAGAGACTGGTATGTACTTCTAGTCTCACCAGCCCATACACACAACTGGTGCTAAAGGCGAGGAATGTCATCAGACCTGGAGATGAGGAAAGAGAGACCATGAGTAAACCAGGCTCAACATCTCTCGGGATCCTTCCCTGGTCTGGAGGGGGCTTCCTGTCAAACACAGTGTAGGTCATTTCTCAGGCAAGAAACATTGAGAGCTCACGGTTCATGAAGAGATGCGATTGTATTAGATTATTTTCACAAACCTGCCTTAATAAAAGGTGAATGTGTCACTCTACTGCATTTTTTGCGAAGCCTGTTGAGCTCTGAAAATGGACAAATATGGGGAATAATACACAACCAGTGTTAACTTATAAGATCTTATTTTAGTGGATGTGGTAAGTTTTCAAAGATAGATCAAGTCCCTTCCAATCACTCGTCTCAATGGAGCAAAATACTAAGTGAACAACCATTCTACTACGTTTTCCAAGTTTCCAATTAATGGAGTTCTCGTGTTACATAAAGCCTTCATCTTGTCTTCCTCTTGATCCCTGAAGCACAAACTGCTTCAGAGAAGGTGAACCAGCAGTTGGAGCTTTGTATATAATCCTCCTTGTAGCTCCTTTTTAGTCTTCAACGGTGAACTGCTTCTCTGTACTGAACAGGTACCGGTCTATACTTGTCTCTTGTTTGGGTCAAGGTGCACATGCTCATGAGAGCTTTCACAGTATGTGGAACCGGAGAATATAGCAACCAGTCTGCCGAACACATTTGAGAATGCTGGTTCCTGTTTAACACATGTCCCTGCTGCATATAGCAGGATGGGAGCAACAGACGCCTTCACACGTCACTGCACTGTTAGAGACAATGAGTTTAATAACTCCCTCTTTATCTTCTCCTCTGTGTTTTTAGTTGTTAGATAAGTTAGCTTTTTTTTTTAAATTTTTTTTTTTTAAGATTTTATTTATTGACAGAGAGAGACACAGCGAGAGAGGGAACACAAGCAGGGGGAGTGGGAGAGGAAGAAGCAAGCTCCCGACTGAGCAGGGAGCCCAATGCAGGGCTCGATCCCAGGACCCTGGGATCATGACCTGAGCCGAAGGCAGACACTTAATGACTGAGCCACCCAGGCACCCCAAGTTAGCTTTTTCTAAATGGATTAACATGAAACCACATTTCAAGTCTTATTTCTTTTTTTTTTTTCCCCAGGGAAAAGTGCGAACACAGTCCCCCACTTTTCAGGGTCTTTTCAAGCATCCAAATGTACTTCTCACCCTGAGCAACTAACTGGTAATGATAGACACAGACATCTCTCTACTGCTGAAATGTAGTACATGCTTGATTTTTTACAATCACTTGTAAAGAAAACTAATGATGTCGTTTTAGCTAGAAAATATTCTAACTGAAAAACATTTTTCCTTTACTCATAAGTCAAATGATTATGTAGATCGCACCCAAAAAGAATAGAAAGATAATCACTGACTCAGATTTTTAGTAAGTTTCCAGAATGCAAACTTCTAAATCTCAGGGTACACTTAATCACTAGAAACAAGAGTTGAAAATTAAATATTAAAAAGAGACTTTTTAAAAAAAGATTTTAGGGGCGCCTGGGTGGCTCAGACGGTTAAGCGTCTGCCTTCGGCTCAGGTCATGATCTCAGGGTCCTGGGATCGAGCCCCGCATCGGGTTCCCTGTTCCAGCAGGGAGTCTGCTTCTCCCTCTCTCTCTGCTGTTCCCCCTGCTTGTGCTCTCTCTGTCAAAAATAAATAACATCTTTAAAAAAATAAAAAATAAATAAATAAAGATTTTATTTAAGAGAGAGGGAAGAGCATGAGTGGGTGGGAGGGGCAGAGGGAGCGGTAAAAGCAGATTCCCCCCTGAGCAGGGAACCTGAGGCAGGGTTCGATCCTGGACCCTGAGCTGAAGGCAGACGCTTAACTGACTGAGCTCTCCAGGCGCCCCTAAAAAGAGACTTTTTAACATTAACCTTTATAACTGCTATTAAACTAATTGTCCTTATGTCCAAAAATATGTCTAATGGAGGATATAAGCTGATTTAATGGAAAACCTACAGAACGTTATTCAATGACACATAGCATAAGGAAATAAATGGAGAGATGTCACATATCTTCCAAAATGAGACCGTAAGGCCAATTCTCCCAAAAGGTCAAGAGTCTTAAGAAAATTTCATTAAATCTACACAACCAGGTGTGTCTGGGATTTTTGTTCATCCTGTTCCATTTGAACTTAAGAGACACTACTTTTTTTGTATTTATTTTTATTTTTATTTTTATTTAAGGTTTTATTTATTTACTTAAGCGTGAGAGCACGACCCAGGTTGGGAAGGCATAGAGGGAGAGGGATGAGCAGACTCCCTGCTGAACACAGAGCCCGATGCAGGACTTGGTCCCAGGACCCTGAGATCATGACACTTAACCCACTCAGTCACCCAGCGCCCCCTCTTTTTTTCATTTTTCTTACACATTTTATTTTAAGTAATCTCTGTGCCCAACGCAGCTCCAACTTAGAGCCCCAAGACCAAGAGTCACATGCCCTACCGACTGAGCCAGCCAAGCACTACTTCCTGCACTGAAATGTAAGGAACATTTCTAAGAACGGTGGAGACATGTCACAGAACACACTGGTGGGATTTTACCTAACAGACATCAGAGCTTTTTAAAGTATGTCAGTATGAAAATACAAGAAAACCTCCTTTAAAATAGAGTAGAGAGGCGGGCAGGGGAAGCGCTCAATCCCTGAAGTTCAAGAGCAGCACCTTGCAAGTCTACACTTTAGGTACATTACTGCCCCAGGAGAAGGATGCAGGAAGGTTTCCTCCTGACCCGGCAACAGCCTGACCAATGACATGGTCACAGCTCAGCCAATGAGAGATGGTCACAGGCCAGCCAATGAGAGACAGTCACAGCTCAGCCAATGACATGATCACAGCTCAGCCAATGAGAGACAGTCACAGCTCAGCCAATGACATG
>NW_023270855.1:56796659-56815898 GCF_011800145.1 Mirounga leonina | reverse complement strand
ACAGTCACAGCTCAGCCAATGACACGGTCACAGCTCAGCCAATGAGATGGTCACAGCCCAGCCAGTGAGAAACCAAGACACAGTGAACCCCCAGTTTGCTCCAATGGACATTTTCTTTGGAACAGCCCCTCCCCAACCCTCCTCTCCTCTATAAAAGAGCTTCCCTCCCCAGACTTGCCTGTGGTTTGGTCCCATATTACAATTCCCATATTACAATTCTTGCTATTCCCAGATGAACCCATTTTTCCAGGAAAAATAACTGACGGTTTTTATTTTTAACATCAATGTTACTTGGTGATCATGCATGGACCCAGAGAAGACCCCACCTCTCCAAGCTGCTGAGCAAACAGGTGCGGGTCCCACAGAGCCCACTGCGCTCACTGCTTTCTCCCCCACCCTGAGCTGGAGGGCAAGTTTTGTCCGGGGATCAGAGCCCTGCTCCCCGTCTGAGCTCTGCAGGGTCTACAGGGACCTGGGTTAGGAGCTTGTTCTTTCTGAGATGACTCACTGGCTTTTGTTCCCCTCCTTTTCAGAACTGGACTGTTCCTCTCGGATCTGTGCCTGCTGGAAATGCGCTGGCCTTGGTCTGATTTCTTCTGTAAGGACCAGTAATTAGAAATTTTTATTCTCGTCTAGACAAAACCACTAAGAATGGATTCCAGTCATCAAAGTGCCATGAGGGGCGCCCAACGGGGACCCTGGCCAGTTTTAGGTTTCAAAACCATGGTTGTGGTGCACCTGGGCAGCTCAGTTTAAGCAGCCAAATCTTGATTTTGGCTCAGGCCATGAGATCAAGGCCCAGGTAAGGCTCCGCGCTGGGCATGGGGTCTCCCTAAGACTCTTCCTCTCCCTCTGCCCCTCCCCTCCCCGACCGTGGCCTGCTAGCAAGCTTTCTCTTAAAAACAAAAAACACAGTCTCTCCTAAAATGCATTGCTAATAATTTAACCAAATGAACTAAATGTAATTTAAAACTACAATGGCCTTTATGGGGAACTTCCGATCTCGATCTCCACAAACTTGTTTTATTGATAACTGAATTAGGAAGTCATAATTCTAAAACACTGAATACGATACATATTTTAATCGGTAGCTCAAGACTTGCAAATATTTTCAGGAAGCTAAGTGTGCCTCCTTACAAAAGACTATTTGAAATTAACTGAGGCAAACAACTGAAAGAAGACAAACGGCTTCTGAAGCATGTTTTTCTTCTGCCCAGCTTCACGGTCAGGTCTGCAGACTCCACGGGAGCTGCCCTGCCCGGGGCCCTGCCTCCAACCACCTCCCTCCACACTCTCTGCTGACCTTCCCTTTTCTTCTGACCCTGCCCTTGCTCCCTCCTTACCTCAGCCTATTAAAGCCCAGCCTCCTTAAAGATAAGGCTTCTCAAGATCTAAACCCCCAAATGTCTCATGTTCCCTGGACCGAGGCAGAAGCGTCCTGAGCGACTGAGGACCCCCATAATCTTGCTGAAGAACATAACACAGCGTTTCAACCTACCAACCTGGTTTCCCAGATTTATACAAATTATTCCACAGGCGTGTTGCTGAGGGCCAGGCCACACGTGGGGTGACACGGACCCAGGAGAGAGGAACAGACGCCTCACTTCTGGAAAGACACTACAGCACTCGCTGGAAATCCCCACGGAGCAATTACAGAAGCTTTTCCTAACACTCCGGATTGACAACATCCAGTCCTCCACACGGAAGCCTGGTGAACCTGCGCGTGGCGATCACAAGGGGCTCCGGCTTGTCTCCGATGCAACTTGGGGTCTTTCTTCACATGCGGAGTCTACCCAGGCAGCAGCTGACGGGCTGAGCCGGGATCGTTCTTTTTACTTAAAAGCACCAGGATGGAACGGGAAACCACGTCCACCACGCATGTAGTTACTCTAGGAAACTAGCTCACTCACACCCCACAAGAAAGAAAGTCAGCTGAAATTCTTAATTTTCACCTCTGGCAACTGAAGGCCCCTAACAAACCAAATGCCTACTGGTTTGCCCTATTCCTGCAAAGAGCCACAACGGCTGAGCCAAGACTTACCTGCAGCCCTCCTGCCGGCCATTCCCACTCCCTCCTCCTTCCCAGCGGCTGCGCTCCACGGACCACAGCGGCTCTTTCCCAAATTCCCTCTTGATGGGCTCGGAGAAACCTCTCTCCACATGGGGAAGGGCTCTCTCTGTCCTTGTGGACCCTGGAGCTACACTCTTGGTGTCAAGCAGCCCCCGCCTCAGGGAGCTCACATCGCTCCCATAGTGGGGGGGGGGTCTCTCATGAACCTCAACAGGTCCCCGCCTCTGACCCCGTTCCCCTGGGTCTGGACCCTGGGACACAGACACATTTTCACGTGGGCTCCTGTACCTCTGCTCACTTACTGCTCTCATTCCTCAGAAAGGATCATGCAGGACTTCCTTCTCCCACAAAGGGAAAGTAATTCTAGAACTGGATGAAGGGACTCAACCTAATCGGGAATAAAATGCCCCTTCAACATGGTTTTTTATCCCTTGGCACCCTGCTGTTCCCAGCTCCCACACACTCCTGACATCCATTCGCACTGAAAGCAAACTTTCAACGTGATGAAACTCCGCAGTGCAGGGCGCCTGGGTGGCTCAGTTGATTAAGCGACTGCCTTCGGCTCAGGTCATGATCCTGGAGTCCCGGGATCGAGCCCCGCACTGGGCTCCCTGCTCGGCAGGGCATCTGCTTCTCCCTCTGACCCTCCCCCCTCTCATGCTCTCTGTCTCTCATTCTCTCTCTCTCAAATAAATAAATAAAATCTTTAAAAAAAAAGAAACTCCGCAGTGCATTTCTCGTATTCCAGTTGATGAGGACGGCCAGTATGAAAGGAGCAGAAATACACCTGGGCACTCAGGCCCCGGGCTGCACAGTCGTTCTGGCTTCTCTGGAATCTCCGAAGCCGATCTGGGTGACGGACAGCTTTTGCGGGCTCCACTTTGTTAGGATACGTGGATGATTTCATCCTCCGCCCCCTTCTCAGACCTCTTCACAGGAACACAGAATCCACCTGTTACAGCTTTTTGCCTTCAGAGGCCATCAGGATCGCCATGTAGGGCATCTGATCCGGGAACAGTCACTACATGTGGACCCACATGAAGCCCCCACGACGGCTGAACGCTGACAGCTCACCTTCTTTTTTCTTCTTCATTTCAATTTTGTTAGTTAACGTACAGTGCGGTATTGGTTTCTGGAGCAGAATTCAGGATTCATCACTTGCATACAACACATCGTGCTCATCCCTGCAAGTGCCGTCCTTAATCCCCATCAAGCCCCTCCCCCACCTCCCCCATCGATCCTCAGTTCCTTCTCTGCTGTTAAGAGTCACTTACAGCTTGTTCCTCTCTCCCCCTTTTTTCCTCCCCCTTCCCATATGTTCCTCCGTTTTCTTTCTTAAATTCCACGAGTGAGACCATACGGTATTTGTCATGCTCTGACTTATCTCAATTAGCATAATACATTCCAGCACCATCGATGTCCTTGCAAATGACACGATCTCATTCTTTCTGATGGCCGAGTGACATTCCGTTGTGTGGGGACACGCCACTTGTCCCTCCGCTCATCAGTCAAGACACTAGAGCTGTCCCCTCCTGTGGCTGTTGTAGATGCTGCTGCTGTTAAGCACAGGGGTGCACGTGCCCCTTCAATCGTAGTTTTGTACCCTTTGGGTAAATACCCAGAGGTACAGTTGCTGGGTCCCCACCCCCACAGAATAGGGTAGTTCTAGTTTCCACTTTTGGGGGAAGCCCAGGCCGTTCCCCAGATCAGCGGCGCCGAAGCCTTCTCTGCAGACAGGCCGCTGCTTGTCCTGTGGCTGCAGTTCTCTGAGGAAACACTGTCCCCCCCGGGGAACGGCTCTCACACGTCAGAGGGATCGGGGCGCCCATGTTACCAGCCAGGGGCTTCACCAGCTCCGCTGTGTGTGGTCGGGTTTACGCGCTCGCCGTGCGCACCACGCACAGTCTGCGGGCTTCGGGGCACACACTCCAGTCACTACTGATACTCAACGGACAGACTGTGGAGCGATCCCGCCCAAACACCGCGTCCAGAAGCCCTGCGGTCGGTCCTCCTAAACCTCACGGCCTCCCCCGGAGCTCCTACACTCCCACCACGGAGCTCCCCCAGGACGTCCGAGGCACTGGCCCCGGCCGCCTTTGACCTTCGGCTGCCAAAACGAGATGGACTTCAATCCTGGGAAAGACTGGGGGCTTCTCTGCAAAACCACCATGCTTTGGGAGAGTAATGCTCACGGCGCCCGCCCAGGGGAGGAAGACGTCAGCAAGACCCCAGCCACCTGGAGAGGTCGTCCCCAAAGAGTCACCTCCAGGTTCTCTCCAACCTCGCTGGAAGGCCCCTGTCAGGATCTGCCCCCCGACCCTTGTGTGGCCACACTCCAGGGAAGGGGCTCCTGGCTGCAGGGGACACATCTAGACTCACAGCCCACCCTGCCTGGCCCTGCACACCGTGTGCGGACGGGACAGTAAAGATTTCCCGGAACGGCGGCCGACGACATCTGAGCCCCAGGCTCCCCGAGACGTCCGGCCCTGGCCTGGGTTCCCGAGCCTCACGGTCGCGTCTCCTCTCCTTCACGGAGACACAGGGCCCTTGTCTGCATGCACAGCATCCTCGCGGGAGGGGGACCTCTTCTTGGGGTTCTGGCCTTTCAGGAACAGGCCCGTGAGGATCCCGTGACAAATTCATCGTTCTCCTGCCTTTTCTCAAGTGTCAGAGGCTCTGAAATCACAAGTCTTTCCCTCACCTGAACTATTAACCCAAATTCACTGTCTCTCAATACACAACCTTACAGGCTGTCTTACTGGATAACATTTGGTTCCAACAGTTCTGTTGAAAAGAGCATCTTTCAAAACATCTTTGAAGTTCTGCTATTTTTGCAAAAACTTCACCCGCTGAGCCCGTGTTCTGACCCGCACTGTCTCTTCCCAAATGCCCCGGCCTGTTCTCTCCCGGAGCTCCCGCAGGATCCACGATGCTGTTCTCACGCTCGCCTGCAGCAGGGACCTCCAGGAGGCACACAGGGCCGCAGTTTGCCTCCACGGCGAGAACGTTCCTCCCCAGGTTGGAACAGGGGCCAATAAACACTTCAGTGGGCTGCCTGCACACCTAGGGTCCTGGATTCTATCCATTTTGTCATTTGGAATTGTCTCGTTACTTCTGATTGTATGTTAAAGTTTTGTAATTTATTGCCTATGAATTTGAGAAAACGATGCACATAATAAGTACACCCTCTGCAATCTCACACTCCTGATGAACACGGACTGGACGGCAAGCGCCTGAGAGTTTCTCCCTCCCGTCCTTCCTTGCTACTCAGGTGTGGCCTTCGCTGGTTTCCACTGCTATGCACGTTCCCTCCCACACAACACACGACAACCAGACGTCCTTCCTGGCGCTGAGGGACAAACCCACTAAGTATGGCAAACCCGCCGCTTACTCAGAGATGCTTCCAAGGAAAGGTTTTGGTCAAATGGAGGAAATGTAGAAATGCACACAAGGAAAGCTCATCTGGGATGGAGTGGGGGGCCAGCAGGGCCGCCCTCGGGTCCTTACCGGGGGGGTGCCCAGCAGGAAGCCCAGCACCCTGCAAGTCTACACTACTTTCCCTGGGATTTCACCACCCCAGCAGGAGGCAGCCAGCCTCCCCCTCCCACCACCACCCAGCCAGGGAGGAGCCCCTGGGCTTCCAACTCCCAATTTCCACCAAGACCTCTGTGTTTCCATAGCCACCCCAGCCCCTGCTCTCCTCTGTAAGAGAGCCTTCCTCCCCTCTGGTCTCCAGATTGCCTGTGGTTTTGTGACCTTACACGTCCAGAATTGCAATTCTCTGCTATTCCAGAATAAACTCAGTTCTGTGGCAAAATAACTGACCATTTTAATTTTAAACTTACTAGTAATCAGAACAGTTGGCATTAACAGAGGGATGGACAAATACCCTGTCAGAAAACCGTGGAATGCAGGCACAGCCCCCTGATTTCGGGAAGGGAAGCAGGTGTCGTGGGGCAGGGGCAGCGATGGGGACACTTGGGCGCAGGGCCAGGGAGGACTGCTTATCTACAGGGGAATAAGGAATCATTTCCCTTGTCAAGTTCATGGACCAGAACCGAGTCGTGTGGATTTCAATGTCATGGAAACAAGGAGAACACACAGGAGCAAGATCCAGCAGGCGTGTGTATGACCTGAGCGATGGAAGAGGTTTCTCATGGAACAAAAGTAGGGTGATCTACACAGGAAGGACGGGCAAGTGCAAGTGTATTGCAAATGTGAAGAGTCCATGCACGCGGACAACGGAGAGGAACGACAACCCCTGGCCTGGGCAAAACACCATCAATACACAGAAATGAAACAGCACGGAGATCCACAGTGCGTGGAGAAAACAGAAGAAATCAGGAAGCAGACAGGCGGGTTACAGGTGACAGGAGGCTGGAAACGCTTCCATAGAAGGCGGAACCCCACAGAGGCCAATGCTCCACCCAGGGGGCAGCAGAGAAACCGATGTGTGACCCCAAGCAGATGCCGAGTCCCGCACCCGAGCTGGACAAAGTGAAGCCGGATAGCTCCCAGCGCCGGACGGACAGGCATCAGCCCTGACGGGGGACGCACACACTGCATGTGCGGTTGCTGGTCAGTTTTCACTTCCGCGCCATCTACGATACGCAATCCCCCAGCACGCAAGTATTTACTGTGGATTCACACCTGGTCGAGACAGACTACGGCAGCAGAGCCGGCAGCGGCAGAGGATGGACGTGGGGACCCCGCGCCCCCCAAGGCCCGGAATGGAGAGGTCACTGGGTGACCCGAGCACCAGGCACCTGCCCAAGGGAGACACGAGGGCTGAGCAACCACACGGCAGCCGTGACTTGAATGGGGGCACCGCTGACATTCTCCGACGGCACCTGCCACGGGGAAAGTCACATGACACGCCGATGGCGGTGACGACCACCATCAAGCTGCCATCAGCAAGGGGCAGGGCACTGGCCCCCCTGGGGGCAGCACAGGGGCGGATGCTAACGGCCAAGAATGTAAAGAACCTCCCCCGCGAATATGGCCCGAAGACAAAAGTCCCGTCGCCCACACGGACTCACCCCGCTTGCAAGAGCCTCTCCGGACACAGGCGGGAGGAGCAGTGAGCGTGAGCCAGTGGGGACCAGCAGCCGGCTGCGCCCACACAGCACAAGAAACCCCCCGGAAGAGGGTCAGGCCGGGTCGCGAGATGGGGGCCAAGCTCTCCCTGCTGACACCAGCCCAGGACGGCCACTTCCAGGGAAGGAGGGAGGGGACCCTGAGCTTCCGGGGACGAACCCTGTGGCTCCACACACCCTGCCCTCCCCCCTCGGTGTGGAAACGGCCCCTCCTCCAGGGCCCCAATTCTCACCAGGGAGGAAACCCTCCGAGTTCGGTTCTGACTCCTAGAAGCTCTGCATTCGTCAACCCTTCCAACAGCACTTGATCCCAAGGAGCCTTCCCTGTGTCTGACCTTCACAGACTTCCTTCCTCAGTTTCCACAAATCCCACTTAGCTCCACCAACTCCACGGCTGATGCCAAACCAATGATCGGGGCCCAGTCCCTGGGCGGCCCCAGCTCGCCCCCCAGCTGCGGTGTCTCTCCTGTTGCATGCTTTGGGGCTTCTCTGGGCAGCAACACCACCTTCTGCAGGGTCCTCGGGGCTGGAAGCCGCCTGCAGGGGAGCAAGACCCCACTGGTCCTTCCTTCACCTCCCACCAGGCCCAGCTTCAGGTGCGGCTTGTCCCCAGCCCAGGTGAGGCACCTGCTTCCAGCACCCTGGGTCATTTAAATAGAACAAAGACCCCAACCTAGAGTGTGAAGGACAACGTGCAGAATCCCTCCTTCCGCCCTGTGCTCAAGGACCAAGTCGGAAGGGAAGTTCCTGGGCAAGTTTACGGTTTTCAGTATATGAAAACTGTTTATCCTTTTCACCAAACAGGTACTTTACTCTCATGATAACAAATCATATGTCGAATTGATCACGTCTCAGATTACAAAATCTCTATTTATCTCTGACCATCAGTTATTAACCAGAAGTGCGTCAGGATCACATGGTGTCCCAACTCTGGACCCTGCATGGAACACTCACTAGCATTTGGATGAATCCTTTAATCCGCACCTCCACCCACCCAGCATGAAGGTGGGGAACTCCGTGCATATTCCCCCCAATCCTAATGAACAGGGACAGTCTCTGTACTGAGACACTTTTCCCCCAGCGGACATTCTCTGGGTAAGCCCCAGAATAACACGAGTCAGCAGGAAAAGGAAGACATGACCCACTGACCACCCTCCACGCTGAAGGGGAAGGAAGGAGGCAGAAAGCATTCAGTCATTTTCCATCTGCTGAACGTGAGGCTGCCTAAGAGAGAGCTGTCAGTGCTGAGCTAGACAGGGACATGCTGCCCCCGGGGTCAGTGACAGGCAGGCTCCACCTGAGTCCTGTGCTCCTGGGCAAGCATCCGTGGAGGTGAAAGGCACTCCCTCCCCCACCCTGTTGGGGCCTGGAAAACGGCAGGCTGCAAAAAGGGCCCCTTCCCCATTCCACCAAGATAGGACTCACAGGGAAGCCCCCTTGTTCATCCACCCCAGGGCCGGGCACAGACCCCCCCAATCCACACTCTGTGCCTCATCCACGATTCGCTCAGGTGCTTGTCCCCACGGACCCACGGGCACAAAACACTTGCTGCTTCCACGTTGGTCTGGCTTCTCTCCTTCCTCCAGACCCTGAACGTGGTGGACCTGCCTTCAGCCTGAGCCACACACAGCCCCTCCTGTGACAGGCTGGCTTCAGGGAACCCCCAGGTCATCATCATACCTCGTCATGCCTGCTTTTCCTTATTCCTCTCTAGAAAAGAAAAACCCCCTTTTACACAACTCTTGAGACACTTGCAGGTCTTATTATGCTCACAGTGGTGGCCCTACTGATGTAGTCCCCTGCCCCTAATGCAACAACCTTCTGCCCCTAGCGCCACAGTCCCTGCCCCCCAGCCTTTGCCCTCATTCTTCTCAATACCAGCCTCTCCCCGCTAAATTCGCATGTTTCACTGGACACTGGTGTGACCCAACTGTGCAGCACCATCCCTTTCCCGCCCACACTGTACCCCGACTTTGCCTCCCCATCCCCACCTGGTCCCAACAGGTACCGAGATGCAGAACAAGCCACTGCCCACCTGGGCAAAGGAAGCTCTGAGCACACGGAGGCCATTCCTCTCAAACCACCTTTCTGCCACTGTTCCTCTTAAAGCAAAGCCCTGTTTCTGTTTGGAGGTGCCAGAGGGTCTCCGAGACTCGTCTCTCCTGCTGCAGTCTTTGGAATGTTAAAAACAAGACAACAGACCCCAAATGGAGTCCCTCGTACTCAGCTCCTTGTCACCAAACCAAGAGTTAACTTGATTGCAGTTTCGGCCTCTCCCAGCAATGGAATCTTAAACCCGTCCATCAGGAATGAGCTGGTCAGCAGTAGCGAGGTCGTCCGGCTGCTAGACCCCTGCCGGCCCGGAAAGGAAGGTGACCTGCCACGACCCATCATCCACTTTTTCTCCATTTTAACTTCCTGCTCCCGCTCCTGGGGCCTGTAAAAGTCTTTCATCTTGTGCAGCTCCTCCGAGCTCCTTTCCATCCTCGAGATGGCACGCTGCCCGATTCGTGAATCACTGAATAAAGCCCATTACTCAGCTGAATGTTGTTTTTTCGGCAGGAACAAAGTGTCCTTAACCAAGTACGGATTTGATATTATCTGTCCGGTGGGGGGTCCCTACGTCAGCCGCCCCCCTCCTGCACCCCAGCCCTTGACCGACTGCGCTGGGGTCCTCCCACCTTCCCTCGGACCCCCACCCAGGCGAGGAGACGGCTCGGGACCGGGGAGGGGGGAAGGCACAGGACGCTGCGACTCCGCCCCCGGCCGAGGGCTCGCGCTGGGGTCGGGACCCCCAGGGGCGGGGCCGCCCGGGCCGGGGCCACCTCCAGCCGGTTCCGGCCGGTTCGAAGCGGCCCCTCCGGGCTCCGCCCGAACCCGCGCACTCACCATCTCGCGGCCCCGCTCGGGGCTCTCCCTGCGTTCAGTCCGCGGCTGTGCGACCCGGGCCGCTGAGACCGAGAAGGACGGGACACCAGCGTCCGCGCGGGGCAGGTGCGCACCGGCGCCCGGGCAGCAGGGCAGCGATGGGCACGCGACTGGAGCGCGCCCTCCCCCGACCTGATTGGACGGCGCCCCGGGACATCCGCCCTGATTGGACGACGCTCCGGGCCCCTGCTCCTGATTGGCTAGCCTCCCGGGCACCGCCCCCGGAGCCGGAGCTTGCGGTTAACCACGGACTGGGCTTCCGCGCCTCGGCACCGCCCCCGCGGCCCCTGATTGGACAATCCTCCCAGACCCTGCCCCCTGTGCCCTGAGTGACAAGCCGTTCAGACACACGTGGCCTAATGGCCCGGGCTCAGAGTAGAATCCTGTCCTAGCACCCGGACCTCTGGGCGCCTGCGTCTTCCTCTTGGACCGTGAAGTCTTGACTCAGTTTATCCGCGGAGCTCCCCTTGTTGGGGCCTTGGACAGGAGGGGGCAGAGGAAGGAGCCGGTGAAGCCTGGGGTCAAGGGTTGGCCTGGGGGCAAGGTCAGGGCTTAGGTGGGCCTTTTGTTTAAGAACAATGATCCTCGGGGCGCCTGGGTGGCTCAGATGGTTAAGCGTCTGCCTTTGGCTCAGGTCATGATCCCAGCGTCCTGGGATCGAGCCCCGCATCGGGCTCCCTGCTCGGCGGGGAGCCTGCTTCTCCCTCTCCCTCTGCCTCTCTCCCTGCTCATGCTCTCTCCCTCTCTCTCTCTCTCTGTATCTCTGTGTCTCAAATGAATAAATTAAAAAATCTTTAAAAAAAAAAAAAGAACAATGATCCTCAACAATGACGTCACTGCGTGCTGGGACGGGTCGGTGGGTTTTGACCTGTCACCTTTCACAGCGAGAGGCCCCCACCTCTTTCCTGTCCCCGTCCCCACCTCGGGGGCTTGAGGTCGGCAAACCGCCCCCTCCCCACCCCAGGGAAGTGGGACCCCAGCTCCCCAGCCTGGCACAGGACCCCAATCAGCAGAGCCACAATGTGAAAGGTTAGAATTCTCAGATGTGCCTTTTCCTCTTTACAGTCAAGACCACAAGAATATAAAGCAACTAAAAGCATTTATTTGGGGGGTCTTAGGCATTGCAATCTGGGAGACACAGAGTCAAAATCCAAAGTGTGCTCCGTATGGCTGGCAAGGAGCGCAGGCTTATAAAGGCGAAAAAATACAAGGTTACATAAGTTGTTTTGAAGGAATTACGATTGGTGCTGGCTGAGTTTGAACTCTCTCATACGTGATTGGCTATTCGACTAACAGGCATTACATTATCTCTATTTCGGTCCCCAGTAGGAAGATGTGTTCCAGGAGCTGGTCCAATGGGGATCGACAAAAGTCAAAAGTTCATGGTGTTCTGAACATTGAAACAGGAGATGTGCATAAGACCTGCTTCCTCAGTGTCCTTCCGACTTTTTTTTTTAGTGACTCTTTTTTTTTTTAAGATTTGATTTATTTATTTGACAGAGAGAGACACAGCGAGAGAGGGAACACAAGCAGGGGGAGTGGGAGAGGGAGAAACATGCTTCCCGCTGACAGGGAGCTGGACACGGGGCTGGACACGGGGCTCGATCCCAGGTCCCTGGGACCATGACCTGAGCCGAAGGCAGACGCTTAACGACTGAGCCACCCAGGCGCCCCTTGAGTGACTCTTTTAGGGATGCCTTCTTCATTTTAAATCTTCCTCACACCCTACAAGGAAATGTTTTTAGATCTGTCTCTGAGTGTATCTCTAGGGAATTTTGCAATATAAAAGGCTGTGATATCTTGAAGGCAATTGAATTCCTATTTTAACTGATTTAAAAGCCATAAAAGCTGAAATACATTTATGTTGGACCCGAAACTCTCAATACACCAGAAGCAGCATTTAATATGACCGCTCATTTCGAAAATATCTCCCAGTTTTGGATAGACAAGTACAAACTCCAGTATCATGGACCATTTTACCTACAAACATAATTATAAAAATTCATTTTCTCGGGGCGCCTGGGTGGCTCAGTCGTTAAGCGTCTGCCTTCGGCTCAGGCCATGGTCCCAGACTCCTGGGATCAAGCCCCGCATCGGGCTCCCTGCTCCGCGGGAAGCCTGCTCTCCCTCTCCTGCTCCCCCTGCTTGTGTTCCTCCTCTCGCTGTATCTCTCTCTGTCAAATAAAATCTTAAAAAAAAAAAAAAAAATTTTTTTTTAATTCATTTTCTCTATTTTGCAAAAAGGTGGTATTCGCTTTCATAAAAATGAGTGTTCTGGGGCGTTAAAAACAAAATCCATCTCCGTGAATTTGAATATGTAATTGGCTTTATTTAATGATTCATGAATCAGGCAACATCCGATCTTAGCAGATGGAAAGGAGCTCCAAGGAGCTGTAAAATAGAAAAAGGCTTTTATAGGCAGGAGGGGACAGGAAAGGAAGTTTCTAGCAACAGCTGGATTGTTTCAGGCAAGGTCACCTTCCTTTGGAGGGAAGGGGTCTACCCGGCAGGTTATCTAACTGGGCAATCACAGTGACTGGGAGAGGCCAAAACTGCATCAATTAGGTGTTAAGTCTCAGTGTGCTGATGTGGGACTTGGCACCAGTCACTCTATTTGGGGTCTGTTGTTTCTTTTCTAACAAGAGGAACATATTGGAGAAACGATTTCTTATGTAGAAAAGTGACTTCCAATTAAAAATAAATCACATTTGAATTATAAACTATTTAAACATGTTTTCTTTGTGTTAATAATGACTGTCACATATAAAAAGAAAATCAGCCTGAGATTTAGAAATCTAAGACTTGCTGGGGGCATGTCCTTCAGCAATTGGGTTTCTTGTACATCTGGTCAGTGTTTAGGTAAAAAGTAACAAGTTGACTACCCGTTTTGTTTTCTTTGTTATAAAAAAAAGTAACACCGTGTACACATTGCAATACACTTTGCTTTTTTGGTTCAATTAAAAATAAATCCTACAGCTAGAAATTTATGAACCAGTTCTAAGTATACGCTGGGCTTATTTCCAAACGCTGGCTACTCAAATATTGCTCTCTGTTGGGGAAATATAATTGAAAACAAAACCTCCTGCCAACCCAGAAAACCCCTCAAAAAGCTAAGAGAGAAAGAAAACAGTTTATTTCCAAATCAGCACTAAACCAGAATGTGACCTGCATCCCAGGCAGTCCTCTAAGAGATTGCAAAGACAGAAAGAAATTTCTCCCACAGACACAGCCAAGCAGGGGCGAGTCATGACATACATGGTCTCAAGCGGAGCCATCACCAGTCTTCCTGGGACAGAAACCAACAGCCTTGGTCATACAATCGTGCCTCCTCCAGCCACCTGGGAACCAGGTGACCCTCTGTATTAGTTCATCAGCTTTATGCAAGGAAAAAAAACAAACTTATCTTTATGACAGGTAGTTTTGCAACTGAGAGAGGGGCCCCCACAGCAGGTTAAGCTCCTACCCTCTCCCCCACAATCTGGAGGAATCCTCCCCCCACCCCCCATGATTGCTTTTCAAAGGGTTAGCTCCCAGCAAAGACTTCTGGTGAGAAAGCAGGAAGGTGCTTTCCTTAGCTTTTATGGAGCTTTACTTACGTTTCAAAGGACAGAGAAAGGGTTTACAAACACAAGTTCTCTAAAGAAAATGCTCCCCAAAAAAGGGGGAGGGGAGAAATCTGTTTCCTTGTTTTCAAAAGGGAGAATGAAAGCTCTTCCTCTGGATGTGATTTGCCCTTACACCTATAAACAAAGTAAATGTCAAGGGACCCGCTGTAAAAAGCTTGAGACCCACTTCCAAACTAAGTGTGAAATCAAAACTGGGAGATGGGAGCACCTGGGTGGCTCAGTCTGTTGAGCATCCGCCTTAGGCCTTCAGCTCAGGTCATGATCCCAGGGTCCTGGGATGGAGTCCCGCATCAGGCTCCTGGCTCAGGGGTGAGCCTACTTCTCCCTCTGTTGCTCCCCCCACCCCCCTGCTTGTGCTCAGTCTCTCCGACAAAAAAAAAAAAAAAGAGTGGTGCCTGGGTGGCTCAGTTGACTAAGCGTCTGCCTTTGGCTCAGGTCATGATCTCAGGATCCTGGGATCGAGTCCCGTGTCGGGCTCCTGGCTCAGCAGGGAGTCTGCTTCTCCCTCTGCTTCTGCCCCTCCCCCCACTTGTGCTCTCTGGCTCTCTCTACCTTTCTGTCAAATAAATAAATAAAATATTAAAAAAAAAACTCTAAAAATAATCTACATAGACAACACTTCATTATCACCATTAACAAAACGATCATTTCTTTGTATCTAGTCCAAATCTATATTTACTTTAATTATCCCCCAAATGTTCTTTATAGATGGTTGTCCTAACCAAGATCCAACACAAGCCATGTGTTGCATGGCTTCTTATTTTGTAAATATTATACCCTAAAATTGACTTTATTTTGGGGGTGTGCAGTTCTATAAATCTTAGCATCCGTATAGTGTTACGGGAATAAATTGTGTCCCACCTTCTTTTTTTTTTTTTTTAAGATTTTATTTATTTATTTGAGACAGAGAGAATGAGAGACAGAGAGCATGAGAGGGAGGAGGGTCAGAGGGAGAAGCAGACTCCCTGCCGAGCAGGGAGCCCGATGCGGGACTCGATCCCGGGACTCCAGGATCATGACCTGAGCCAAAGGCAGTCGCTTAACCAACTGAGCCACCCAGGCGCCCTGTGTCCCACCTTCTACTTATATGTGGAAGTCCTGACTTCCAGGACCTCAGAAGGTGACAGTACTTGGAGACGGGGTCTCTAAAGAGGTAATTAAGGTACAACAAGGTCATGGGATGGGCCCTACGCCCATCTGACTGGTGTCCTTATGAGAAGAGATTAGAGGAACACCTGGGTGGCTCAGTCGGTTAAGCATCTGCCTTTGGCTCTGGTCATGATCATAGGGTCCTGGAATCGAGCCCCGCACCTGGGGAGTCTGCTTCTCCCTCTCCCCACCCTCCCCCCATGCTCTGTCTCACTCTCTCATGCTCTCTCTCTCTCAAATAAATAAAATCTTTTTTAAAAAAGAAGAAGAAGAAATTAGACACATACAGAGGGACGTCCAGGTGAGGATTTGGGGAGAAGACAGCCGTCCACACACCACCAATGAGAGTGGTCTTGAAGGAACAACTTTGCCAACACCTTGAACTCAGACTTCCCGGCTTCACAACTGTGAGGGCATCAATTTGTTGTTTCAGCCACCTAGCCCGTGGGATTTTGTGACAGCAGCCCAAGCAAAAGGGTACAGTAGTAATCGAGACCGTGTTTAAAAAACAAAACAGGGCGTCTGGCTGGCTCTGGCGGCTGAGTCTGCGACTCTTAATCTCGGGGTCGTGAGTTCAGGCCCAACGCTGGGCACAGATCTTATTTAAAAATTTAAAAAAAGGGCTCCTGGGCAGCTCAGTTGGTTAAGCGACTGCCTTCGGCTCAGGTCATGATCCTGGAGTCCCGGGATCGAGTCCCACATTGGGCTCCCTGCTCAGCAGGGAGTCTGCTTCTCCCTCTGGCCCTCCTCCCTCTCATGCTCTCTGTCTCTCATTGTCTCTCTCGCAAATAAATAAAAATCTTAAAAAAAAAAAAATTTTTTTTAAATTAAAAAAAAAAAAACAGTCTTGGCTGTTTTCGAAACATGGGTTTTATTATTGTTCAGGAGTGATGAGGCCAGCAGTTCAGCCAGTGAAGGGCACTGAAAAGTCGGCTTGTCTGTCTGTCTGTCTGGAATGTGGTATTATCGTCAGGTGTGGGACCCACGACTCAGCAGTGAACGCCCTGAGAAACTATCACCACCCCAGTCTGCTCGCCATCCGTCACCACAGACCTACGATGAGAAGGTCGTCCGTCACTCGCAGCTCTGGACCACCCACGGCCGCTCAGGGAAGCACCAGCGGCCGTTGGGAGGACAGGGAGAAAGGGGGAAGTGTGGGCAAGTGTTTATTGTGGTTCCATCGGGAAGAAAGAGGCGAGGCAGGGATGCAGGCTGAGGACGGGCTAGCGTGAATAAGTGCGCTAGTCTGGGGTGTAGGGGCTACCCGTACTTGCATTGGTCCTTGGGCCTGGGGTGTCAGAGCAGGGGGACAGTGGCCCGAGAGTGAAAGCCCCATGGAGGAGGGGGGGGGCAGGCTCTGAATTGGCTGGTTTGCACATAAAAGGTGTGCTCTGAGCAAGCTGTTTCCCCGCGTCCGGGACCCCCGAGGGGCCCCAGATGTGGAAGCATCGGAATACGGAAAATCAAAGGCATACGTTGGTGAGGATGGGGAGAAATCGGAGTGGTTGCCCAGGGTTGGTGGGAAGGGAAAGGGTGCGGCGGCTGTGGAAATGTCCGGCGGTTCCTCAAGCAGTTAGACATAAAATGACCCTGTGATCCAGCGATTCCAGGGGTAGGTATACACCCCCAGGAGCTGGAAACGGGGTTCCAAGAGATACTTGTACATCAGTGTCCATTGCAGCGTGATTCACAAGCAGAAGATGAATGAGGGGACGCGCACAACGCGGCCACCACCCCGGGATCGGCAGTCAGCCGCGAACAGGAGCCCAGGCCCCAACTCTGCTCCCACCTGTAGAGGCCCCCGGCCCAAAGCCCCCTCCCCGATGGTCAGTCACAGCTCCTGCTTCTCCCCCTGCCCCTGCATCTTCGGAATCATTCCGACGAGCCAAGCTCATCCTCCCCAGGAACTGGGGTGGCCCCCGCATCACTGCGAAGCCCGCCTCCTGCAGCCCCTGGGGTCACTCTGTCCCCGAGTGCGTCCCCCGCGTGGCCCAAGGGGCCTGTGGTATCCTGCTCCCCCAGGCTGTGAGTCCATGTGACCAATAAATGGCTTCGGGTCTCGTCTGCCCAGTGTTGGGTGCTGTGTGTTGGCTGTCCCCGTGACCTTGGGGTGGGGGTCCCTCGCTCACCAATGGGTCAGAGGGAAGCAATGAGAACAGATGGTATCTCACGATGCCTGTGTATTCCTCTGGACCAGCTGACTCTGTGCACAACGATGGATGAGACCACGATGGGTCATCCTCATGCCCTCAGCACAGGGAGAGCGGGGTCAATGCATGAGGGGGCATTACAAGTGGAAAACAGGGCCGCCGCCTGGTGGCTCAGTCCCCTGAGCACGTTTGTCCCAAGGGGTGTGCGGTGACCCCCGCTCTGGAGCTCCGCGCTCCTTCCAGGGGCTCCCCGCCCCACACGTGCCCCCGCTGCATCTGCTGACGAAGGGCGAATGGTGGCCCCAGGGTCCCCACCCGCTGTTCGTAGGGCGCCGTGGGCCTGCACCCCACCTGTGCTCTGGGGCAAAGCTCCCCAGCGCGGCTTGCGCAGGATGGTTCGCCGGGAGGATCCATCACGCTCGACTATCCCAGGGCTTGGCTTTTGGATCACCATTTACTCCTGATTTCTCTTCCAGAGACTCATTCAGTGCAAGGAATGTTGTGGAAATGTTTACTTGTGGGAATGTTCCAGAAAAAGATGTCTGAGTTAGGTTTATGGTGGAGCTGGCAAAGGCTGGCGTGCGGGCCAAATCCCACCCACTGCCTACTTCAGTGGAAGCTGCGCTGGAACACAGCCCGGCCCTTCCTCAGGGACTGGCTGTGGCTGATCTCGGGGTGCAGTGGCAGAGCCAAGTGGCTGCCCCAGAAAACGCCGCAGAAAGCCAGACGGAGGGACCAGCAGGCCTCTGACAGGAGAAGTTTCTGCTCGCTTCCTCCCGGTTCATACTTTTCACAGACTTTCTCCCGAGATACAATACGTCTGGATCAAAAGCCATGTCTCTCGCATATCTCTCCTGCTCCTTTGCTTCCTCCCTACCTTCTGGTACTGACTTCTCCAACAGCAGAGGATAGGACCTGCCCCATTGTGAATCTTACCATTTGCATGCCATGGAACATCTTTTCTCCCAAAATACACCATTTAGAAGTTGGCTTCTTGTTTGTTTGCTTTTTTTTTTCTAAGCAAACTCTCTGCACCCAATGTGGGGCTCAAACTTACGACCCTGAGATCAAGAGTCTCATGCTCCACTGACTGATCCGGCCGGGTGCCCCTGGCTCCTTGATTTTAAGTTGTTTCCTCCACTCTAAAATAAAATAGACAAACATATATATATATTTAAGGTCTTAGAAAAAAAGATACAACACTTAACAATAAAAAGATCAAAACAGGGGCACCAGGATGGCTCAGTTGGTTGGGTGTCCAACTCTTGGCTTCGGCTCAGGTCGTGATCTCAGGGTCCTGGGATCCAGCCCCGTGTCAGGCTCCCTGCTCAGCGGGGGGGCGTCTGCTTGAGATTCTCTCCCTCTTCCCCTCCCTCAGCTCATGTGCTTGCCTCTCACTCTCTTTCAAATAAATAAACCTTCAAAAATTTTGTAAAATAAAAAGACCCAAACAAATGAAAAATGGACAACAGATTTTAATAGATATTTCTCCTAAGAAGACATACAAATCGCTAATAAGCAGATGAAGAGATGCTCAGCGTCACTATTCATTAGGGAAATGCACAATTATAACAACACACCACTCCACACCCCCTGGGATGGGTATTATCAAAAAGACCGATGATGACAAGTGCTGACCAGGACACGGAGACGTTGGAGCGCTCTGTACACCGCAGCTGTGAATGTATAAATGGTGCAACCCTTTGGGAGACATTCTTTCTGCATAGAAAGTCGGACGTGGAGTTACGACACGATCCAGCAAGTCCACTCCCAGATATATACCCACTAGAATTCCAAGCCAGGACCCAGGAGGAATGAAAACATGTCTGCGCGAAAACGTGTTCATGCCTGTTCGCAGCGGCATGTTCACAACAGCCCGAAAGCTGAAACAACCCAAATGGCCATCAGCTAATGCATAAACAAACGTGTCCCTCCATACACTGGAACGTTATTCAGCCATAAAAAGGGAGTGAACATTGATAAAAGCAAGCCTTATTAAAATGGAGGCCAGCAGGGGGCGCCCTCGTCCCTACCCTGGTCCCCCAGGCCGACCAGGGAGGAAGCCCAGCACCCTGCTGGGACCTCACTGCCCCAGCAACAGCCCAGCCAATGAGATGTGGCCACAGCTCAGCCAATGAGAGATGGTCACAGCCCAGCCAATGAGAGATGGTCACAGCCCAGCCAGTGAGAGACAGTCATAGGCCAGCCAATGAGAGATG
>NW_023270855.1:56767030-56796649 GCF_011800145.1 Mirounga leonina | reverse complement strand
CCAGCCAATGAGAGATGGCCACAGCTCAGCCAATGAGAGACACTCACAGCCCAGCCAATGAGAGACAGTCACAACTCAGTCAATGAGAAGCCACGCCATGTGGAATCCCGTTTGCTCCAATGGGCATTTTCTTTGGAACAGCCCCGCCCATGTCCCCTTCTCTATAAAAGAGTGGTCCTCCCTTCCTTCTCCAGACTTACCTGTGGCTTGGTTGTGGTTTATGTGTCCCATATTACGGTTCTCCGTTATTCCCAGATGAACCCATTTTTCCTGGAAAAATAACTGGCGAAGTTTTTTGTAAGATTTTATTTATTTATGTTGAGAGAGGGAGAGAGAAAGAGCACAAGCAGGGGGTAGGGGCAGAGGGAGAGGTCAGGAGCAGACTCCCCGGCGAGCAGGGAGCCCACATGGGCTCCATCCCAGCACCCTGGGATCAACACCCCAGCAGAAGGCAGATGCTTAACTGTCTGAGCCACCCAGGCACCCAAGGTCAACATTCCTTGGTGATCATGCATGGACCCAGAGAAGACCCCACCTCTCCAAGCTGCTGAGCAAACAGGTGCGGGTCCCACAGAGCCCACTGCGCTCACTGCTTTCTCCCCCACCCTGAGCTGGAGGGCAAGTTTTGTCCTGGGATCAGAGCCCCGCTCCCTGACTGCACTCTGCAGGGTCTACAGGAACCTGGGTTAGGGGCTTCTCCTCTCTGACACTACTCATTGGGCTTTTGTTCCCCTCCTTTTCAGAATTGGACTGTTCCTCTCAGATCTGCGCCCTTTGGAAATGTGCTGGCCTTTGGTCTGACTCCTGTTGAAACGGTGTTCTTCGGGACATTTTCCTTTTTCTTCTAGAGAAAACCCTCTAAGAAATGGGATCTCAGTCATCAAAATGCTTTTTGGGCATCACCTCCTTTCAGTTGTAAAAACTGGGCCCCCTGCTCATGTGCCTGTCTAATTAAGTGGACTGAACCAAAAGAGACATCAAACTTCAGTGGTCCTTCTGGGGACCTTTCCGTCTCCCCAAACTTGTTTTACTCAAAATTAAGTGAGAAAGTTGTGGTTGCAAAACAACAACAAACCAATAACAAAAACTGAATGGATGCCCACTTTAACTAGTACCTGAGGCTTCCCAACATTTTCAGGATTCTAGCTTTGGCTCTTTGCAAAATACTGGTTCTAACATAACTGCGGAGGGGGCGCCTGGGTAGCTCAGTCGGTTAAGCGGCTGCCTTCAGCTCGGGTCATAATCCCAGGGTCTTGAAATCGAGCCCCACGTCCAGCTCCCTGTTTGGTGGAGAGCCTGCTTCTCACTCTCCCTCTGCCTTTCTCCCCAACTTGTGCTCTCTCTCTCTCAAATAGATAAATAAAATCTTAAAAAAAAAAAAAAAAAGTGGGGCGCCTGGGTGGCTCAGTCGTTAAGCGTCTGCCTTCGGCTCAGGTCATGATCCCAGGGTCCTGGGATCGAGCCCCGCGTCGGGCTCCCTGCTCCGCGGGAAGCCTGCTTCTCCCTCTCCCACTCCCCCTGCTTTTGTTCCCTCTCTCGCTGTGTCTCTCTCTGTCAAATAAATAAATAAAATCTTAAAAAAAAAAAAAGAGTAGAATTAAGAGGATTGCTTTAAAAAAAATAAAGTAACTGTGGCCAAAGATAAATAAATAACTGTGGCCCAAAAACCATCGAAAGGTGTTTGATACCTCTACCCCATCCCCACCTCCTGTGTACCCCACCCTCATCCTAATCGTTTCCCTGAATGTCCCTTTTCCTCTGAATTTTGCCCCGATCCTTCCTTTCCTGAACCTGTTAAAATGGGTCCCTTTACAGTTAAGTCTTCTCAGGATCCCATCAAACCCCATGTTTCTTACGTCCCCTGGACTAAGGCCAAATTTTGAGCCATAAAGCGTTTCCTAAAGTGACTGAGGATCCCCATAGGTTTTGTGAAGAATTTAACATAGTTATTCAAACCTACAAACCTGGTTTCTCAGATTTATATCAACTAGTCCACATGCTTATTGGCGAGGGTCAAGCCACACACGGGACGAAGCCAGCCCGATTGCAGCTCCCTGAAAGGGACTTAAATAAGCAAACTCCTAACCTTTGGCAAATGTTAGAACACTTGCTGGAAATCTCCAAGAAATTAAAGTAGCTTCTCCTAAGCCAGCTGAATGCAACAGACCTCAGGCTTGCACAGAACCTGCTCTGAGAGTCTGACAGTCAACTCCAAATTGTCCTCCAAAGGACTTTTGGTCCTCCTATAGACACTGATCCAGCCAGGTAGCATTTAAATCTATGTTTATTAAGGGGCTAAACTGGGATCTTCTCCTTTAGTTAAAAGGACCCTCAGCTGACAAAACGAGATAGACTTCAATGTTGGAAGAGACTGATGGCTTCTCTTCAAAACAACCATGGTTTGGGAGAGCAATCTTCACGGCGCCCCCCCAGGGGAGGAAGACGTCAGCAGGACCCCAGCCACCTGGAGAGGTCGTCCCCTGAAAAGACACTTCCAGGTTCTCTCCAACCTCGCTGGAAGGGCCCCGGTCAGGATCTGGCCAGCTGCCCAACTCTGGGCCTGGGAAGGAGGAGCCTCCATCTTTGGGGAAAAGGAAGATCCTTTTGAGGAAGGAGGTTTTGATTCTCCACTCACCTGTGACCAACTCCAGAGAAACCAGCAACCTTCCATCTTCTGCGTTCCCCTCGTGGGGATGCACAAGGTGCCAGGCGGGCGGGGACGGAGGGGCCATGCAGCCCCCATCCTCCCCTAGTCCTCGAGGGTGCCACACTCAGGGCCTGCATGGCCCATGGAGGGGCCGCAACATCCCCATTTTGCAGATTAGCTCAGAGTGATCTGGCTGCTGACTAGGCCAGGGTGGCCAATGAACTCAGGAATGGGGTTCTGGGATTGCCCCCCCCCCGAAAACTCCCTCCCCATCTCAGACACCAGTGGGCGGGGCACTGGGGCCTTCCTCCAGCCAGCCTCGGGCATGACCATGAAGCATCCACCACCGTGTGATGGGACGGTGCCCACGCGCCCACACCACCAAGACTAGCGACCCTCCAGGGGCACCAATCCGGGGACATCGGCAGCGGATCGCTGCTGGGCTGAGCAGTGGCAATTCAGGAATGCCACCCATCATCCCATGGCCCCTCTGGGGAGTGAGCTTTCTGGAGGCCCGTCTGAACCGTTAACACTGACCTACGGCGTCAATCAGACACCAACCTCCGACCCTTCCCCATCCCGGGGAAGGAGGCTTAATGTGAAAGCCACTTGACCTTGAAAATGGAGCAGAGCCTTGTTAACGAGGCACCACCACCTCTGAGCAGTGACGCGGTCATGGGGGTGACAGCCGGGCAGGTGAGCTCATTAAATTTTCGTCATGAGCCACTGCAATTAGTCATCATAGGGCCACTAAAACGGATACCACAGACAGAGCAGCCTGAACAGCAGACGCCTGCTGTCCTGGTTCTGGAGGCCAGGAGTCCGAGCCCCAGGGGCGGGCGGGGCTGGCTTTCTAGACGTCCCCCACCCCCACCCCCAGCTGGTGAACGGCCCCTCCCGCGCCTCCGCGCACCCCTGCCCCGGGAGTCAAGGTGTCCCCTAACCCCTTTTTCTTCTAAGGACACCGGTCAGATTGGATGGGCGCCCACACTAACCACCTCATTTTACCATAATCACTCTTTAAAGACCCTTTCTCCAAATAAGGCCACACTCCGAGGTCCTGGGGGTCAGGGTTTCCACGTAGGAATTGTGGGGGACACATTTCAGCTCGTAAGCCCTGCAAAGGGGAGACTCTGATTTTGACTCAAGAATGAGAGGCGCTGGTTGGATAAGAAGCCAGCCCAGTCATCAAAATGCTTTTTGGGCATCACCTCCTTCTTTCAGTTGTATGGGAGGCATAAATCCAGGTCTGTCCAGACACGGGGCGCGGCTTCGCCTCCTGCGGCAGCTCCAGGTCCTGCTGGGGTGGGAGACTGGCACACAGACTTTCCCCATCTGAGAAGTGGGCCCTGTCTCAGTCCTTCCCGGCTGCCATCACAGAATACCACAGACCTGTCTCGTGGTTCTGGGGGCTGGAGCAGTCCAAGGTCAAGGCACTGGTGGACTCGGAGTCTGGTGAGGGCCCACTTCCGAGTCCCTGGATGCCCATCGCGGTGCGGTGGGAGGTGTGAGTGAGCTCTCTGGGATCACTTAGAGGAGGTGTTAATCCCTCTCCTGGGGGTCCCACCCTCCTGACACCCCCACACTGGGGGTCATGTTTCAACACAGGCATGTAGGGGGGACCCAAACCTTCAGACCACAGCAGATATTAAGCGTGGATGTGAAAGGATCAAAGCAATGAGAGTTTACAGTTGCACAAACACTGCACTGAAGGGCCGGAGAGAATAAATTTCATCCTGACCACACGCGGGATACAACGCAGCACGGTGAATCGGTGAGAATCCACGCGGATGCACGTGGTACTGGATTCGTAAGAAATATGCATTGTGGGGGCACCTGGGTGGCTCTGTCCGTGAAGCGTCTGCCTTTGGCTCAGGTCATGGTCCCGGGGTCCTGAGTTCAAGCCCCACGTCAGGTGTACAGAGGACTTAAATATATATTTAGGTGACCAAAACATATTCCTCATATATATGTGGTCTTGTCCATAGCTTGTGGCCCACAGCTCCTAAAACCCTTGGAATTTCCTAGAAGGTTGATTTTGTTGTCTTGTTATGCTAAGGAGGTGACTTTTGGAAAGCCCTTATGTGACCTTAGGATGGGGATAGCTGCCAGGAGAACTTTCAGTCCCACCCCACCTATCTCAACCTGGGGGGGGGCGAGGGCGGGGGTGGGAGTTGTGCTGGAGGCTGAGGCAGCCAAAGCGTACGACTTAGTCAATCAGGGTGACGTCATGAAGCCTCCAAGAAAACCCGGGACGACAGGTTTTTGGCATTTTTATTGTGACAGCTTTCTCCCGTGGGAGCCAGAACGTTCCCACGTGCTGCTGAGCAGGTCCCGAGCTGAGCTCTGCAGGGACAGAAGCTCCTTTGTTTGGGACCTCGCCCTACGCACCTCATCTCTTCATGTGGCTGATGATTCAGTCTTGCACAAATCGGGAAACATGCTTCTCTGAGTTCTGTGTAAATTAATGGAACCTGAGGAAGAGGTGGTGGACCCGGCTGGGGTCTGAGAGCTGCTCGGGGTTATGGGGGACCAGCCCCTCCCCACATGGCAATTGGGCCCAGGAACCCTAAATGAATGTGGAAAAGTATCCAGGTGGGAGAACAAAGAGAGACCTCTCTTTGGCCCCAGGAGGGCCTTCGACAGCCGCCCCCCACCCTCCAGCCTCCATGCCAGGGACCCTTTCCTGCCTTAGGTCTTGAGCCGGTCTGCAAGGAGCACAAAGGCCGCCACCCCACGCCCTCGGGGAGCAGGAGACCTGGTCCCGGCCAATCCCGAAGGCTCTCCCACCCTGCTTCTGCTGCGCTCCTCGGGGCAGCCTCTCCCAGCTGCTGTGAGCAACTTCCTGTCTGGTCTCTGTCACGTACCCCTCCCCTGACCCACTCCACTCCTCCCTCTGGCCCTGAATCCCAGCCTCAAACCTGCAACATCCAGGGTCCCACCATCCCCGACAGGGAGGACCCGGTGCTCCGTCCTCCATGCCCACCCTGCCTTGTCATCACCTGAAAGAGTTTCCCCTCCACTGTGTGAAACGGTAGGTTCAACTGCCAAGCCTCTGCTACCTGAGCCCGCGACTTTCCTGGAACCAGGGTCTCTGCAGAGGTCATTAGTTAGGAGGACATCACACGGGAGAGGGCAAGCCTCTATCCAGTGCCTGGTGTCCTTACCAGACCCAGGACGGCCAGCAGCCAGCCCAAGAGAGGAAAGGCAGGAAGGACCCTCCCCAACCCCGGAGCCTTCAGAGGAAGCGTGGCCCCACGACACGTGGATCCGAGACCCACCACCTCCAGAACTGGGACAGGCTAAGTTCCTTTGCTCCACACCATCCCGGTCAGTGGGCCTTCCCATGCCCAGACCATGCGTCTTCCTACCCAGAACCCCCAGCCAACACCCTTGTCCCCCAGCCATGCCCTCCCTTCCTGGCACACAGACCACCTGAAAGGCCCCGACTGTCAACCGCGGGCTCACAAGTGCGATCCACACCCACCCCAGCAGCCTGGGCTCCACCACCTGCACCTGCACCTGCCCCCGCCCCCGGGGCCCCCAGGATCCAGGAGAGACAGAACCGACGGCCAGACTTCACTCAAATCAAAACCTCCGGGTGTGTGGGACGGACACTGAGAGAGGAAAGACAGGCTGGAGACTGGAGGATATGCTTGTGGAACATACGTATTGATAGAGGACGTGTTTCTGAAAACACACAAAGAATCCTTAAGGCTCAGCAACAAGAAAACAAGTGATTCCATCACCAACGGGCAGAGGATCCGAACAGACTCCTCGCCAACAATGCATCGAGGGCAAAGAGCACATGGAAAGATGCGACCCCTCCCACGTCATCGGGGACATGGGAGTGAAAGCATTAAGGAGCCACCAGCCCCGGCCGGCCAGAATGCCCCACATCCGGTCACTGCCGCCGGGCCCAAGCGCCAGCAAGGAGATGGTTCAGCAGCAAGGCTGGCCGGCCACTCCTCAGTCACTGATGACTTCTGACACAACTGAACACGCTCCTAGCCCACGATCCAGCCATCGTGCTCCTCGGCGTTTACCCGAAGGAGTTGAAAACACGTCCGCACAAAAACCTCATGCATGGATGCTTACAGCAGGTTTATGCATAGCTGCCAAACTCTGGAACAGTCAAGATGTCCCTCGGTAGGTAAGTGGATAAATGAACTGTGGGACAGTTAGACGAGGGAATATTACTCAGCACCGAAAAGCCATGAAAAGACACGGTGGAATCTCAAATGCATATCACTAAGTGAACGAAGCCAGTCCAGAAAGGTTAATGCTACGATTCCAACTCTACGACATTCTGGAAAAGGCAAAACTATGAAGACAGCACGGAAATCGGCGGTTGGGGGGGGGGGTCAGTGAGAAGGAAGGGATGTGTGGACAGGCAGAGGACAGGGACGTGGAGGGCACTGAAGCGGATACAACACGTCATTACACATCTGTCCAAACCCATGGAATACAGCGCTGTGAACCCTAACGTCCACAACGGACTTCAGTTAATAATCTATCGATATCGGCTCACCACCCATGGTAACAAATGTACCAGGAATGCAAGATGTTCACGACAGAGGCAAGGCAGGGTAGGGCCTATGAAGAAAACAGTACCTTCTGCTCAAATTTTCTCTAAATCTAAAACCACTCTAAAACATAAAGTCTACTGGGGCGCCTGGGTGGCTCAGTCATTAAGTGTCTGCCTTCGGCTCAGGTCATGATCTCAGGGTCCTGGGATCGAGCCCCGCATCGGACTCTCTGCTCAGCGGGGAGCCTGCTTCTCCCTCTGCCTCTGCCCCTGCCCCTGCTTGTGCTCTCTCTCTCACAAATAAATAAAATCTTTAAAAAAATAAAGTCTATTAATTTAAACAAAAATTCAAACACAATTAAGATTATATTAGAGGTGCCGAGGTGGCTCAGTTGGTTAAGCGTCCAACTCTTGATTTCGGCTCAGGTCAGGATCTCAGGGTCGTGAGATTGAGCCCCGTGTCAGGCTCTGAGCTGAGTGTGGAGTTGGCTTGGGATTCTCTCCCTCTACCCCTCCCCCCACCCACTTGCACTTGCACTCTCTCTCAAAAAAAAGAAAAAAAGATATTATACGTACTGCTTTGTAACATTTTTATTTAACAATACAACATTTTCGGGGCGCCTGGCTGGCTCAGTCAGTGGAACATGAAACTCTTGATCTCGGAGTTATGAGTTCAAGCCCCATGTTGAGTGTAGAGATGACTTAAAAATAAAATCTTTAGGGGCGCCTGGGTGGCTCAGTCGTTAAGCGTCTGCCTTCGGCTCAGGTCATGATCCTGGAGTCCCAGGATCGAGTCCCGCATCGGGCTCCCTGTTCTGCGGAGAGCCAGCTTCTCCCTCTCCCCCTCCCCCTGCTTGTGTTCCCTCTCTCGCTGTGTCTCTCTCTGTCAAATAAATAAGATCTTTAAAAAAAATTAAAAAAAATAAAAACTTTAAACAATACATTTTCCTGTGTTGTCAGATAATCTACAATATAATTTTAATGACTGGTTCATAGTTTTAAAAGAGGATAGCTATATGAAGGACAATACCATTTGCATTTAGGTAAGCTCTCCAAAACCACTCAGAAGCTCCATACGCGCTGTTCAAGGATGAGGGCACAAGAGGTAAAAGTAATGACATGACCTGGAAAAATACACGAGCATAATAAACACTGCATACCCCTGGGAAGGGAGGAAGGGGTTCCAGAGAGAGCTTCAAACACAAACTTTACATTTCTATGCATCAGAAACGCCCGGGTTACATTTTATTAAATCTGGATGGCAAATATAGGGAATTTATTATATTAGCCTCTGAGCTGCCCTTTGTTTGAACTACTTCACACTAAACAAGAAATAACATGCAGATGGAAGGAAGTATTTTAAATGCCCTGAACACAAGATTCAAGAATTAAACTGGCATTTGCAAATAATTTTGTGATGAAAATTCACCACTGATAATGATGAGGATTTGCCATCTGTCGGGATTTGCTCTGTGCCCTTCTGCATGTGCCAGACGACTGTAACGATCCCAGCTGCACAGATACAATGCCTACCACGTGCGGAAACTGCCGGAAGTCCTTATGAATTAGCCCCGGTCAATGCCGCCCCAGGCAAAGCCCACCAGGAACACACCTGTGGCTCAGCACAGCGGTTTATCACTCCTGGTGGCCAGAGAAAACACACAGCATTGCAAACCGTGGGATGGCGCAGTAAGAGGGTGCTAGGAAGGACTTACCACAGGGTTTAAACTTAGGTTTGGGAATACTGAGGAAGGCCTGAGAGAGCCAGGCTTTGCTTGGGATTTTGGGTGCTGCCCCGAAGCTGGAGTAATTCTGTGATGGCCTATCTCATCTACAGGAAGGGGAGGCTGTGACTGACAAAGCAGCAGCCCTCACTCCCACCAGCGGGGAGAGGGATGGGATGATCTTTGCTGTGATTCCAGCAGTCTGCCTTCTAATAAGGGGTTACAGAATGTTCTGTGTTTGTCCTGATCCATAAGGATCAAAGGGTGGCTTCACCTGATGTTGACAGCCTGTTAGAGTGTTTATGCTCATCAGGAGAACATTTCTGCCCAGCTGTGCCCAGGTGGGTTCCCCAACCTCAGAGGCTCCCTCTCTGCTTCTTACTCATTTAATCACCACCACGACCTAAGAGGCAGGTATTAGTTACTGTGAAGCCCATGGTACAGCTGAAACACGGCCAGAGAGGTCACGTCGCTTGCCCAAAGTCACACGGCTAACAGGTGGCAGTGGTGGGGTCTGATTTCCATCACCTGGTTCCAAAATCCAGGTCCTCACCCACCCCGACAACCTGCCCATCACTCAGCGTCTCAAGGTTTGGGCCTGACCAGCTCTTCACCACCGCCTGTCTCAGCCTCTGCTTGGTCTTGACCAAGACTTGATTCAGGCTTTTGTCATTCCCGCAGGACCCTGCACTTGTCCCCAGCCCTGCGCAAGCACTAAAAAAGTGGACCCTAGCCCCGCTATCAGCTCCCCCCGGGCATCGGCCGAACACGGCCAGGCTTCACTGCCCACCGCCCCAGAAAAGGTTCTGCTCATCTCTGCCTCCCCCGCCTGCTCTAAAGCTCTTTCGGTTTAATTCTGAGACGCCTGCAGCTGTCTGAGATTTCTGCAATGATCGCTCTTCCGCATGAGGTCTCTCCCTACGTCCGGACAGGTACCCAACAGCAACAGGGATTCGCGAGGGCCAGCGCCTGCTGCACGCCGGCCCCGCAACGCCTCCGGGCCTCCCCGAGGGAGGGACAGCGACTCACCCGCCCTGGCGGAGGGCGCCCGGGGCCGGCGCGCCCGCGAAGCCCCGTCTGGAGGGAGCGTTGGGGGTCCCGGGCTCCTGGGACGGACCGCGCGGCGCCCCCAACGCGGGTCCCCGCGGCCCACTGGCCTCCGGAGCCTCCTCCGCGGGCTCGCACCGGGGCTCGCCGCCAAAAAGACCCGTCCTGCTGCCCCGAGAGCCCCGCCCCACCCTTCGATCGGCCTCTGCCCGTACCGCCCCGCCGAGCGCCGGGCCGGGGGACACTGGAGCCACCGGCAGTCCCGGCCGCCTCGCGGGCAGGAACTTCCGCTTCCGGCTCCGGGGCCGGAAGAGGTGAGGCTTTCGGGGATCGGGATAGGCGGAACCTCAGAGCTGGGCGGGGCGGGCCGCGTCCTCCAATCACCGGGCGGAAACACGCTAGTCCCCGCCTACCAGGAGCGCCTTTGGGCTCAGGACCGAATCCGACATCTAGGGCGTGTCTGGGGAAACAAAACGGCCCGTGGGCGTGGCTAGAATATGTTCTAAGGGCGTGACTTATGACCTGACTCCTCCTCTGGGCGTGGCTGTGGGCGTGGCCTCCAGGTGTTAGGTGACCGGCCTTTAGAATTTTTCTTTTCTTTTTTTTTTTAAGATTTTATTTATTTATTTGACAGAGAGAGAGAGAGAGCACAAGCAGGGGGAGCAGCAGAGGGAGAGGGAGAAGCAGGCTCCCCGCTGAGCAGGGATCCCGTCGTGGGGCTCAATCCCAGGACCCTGGGATCATGACCTGAGCAGAAGGCAGATGCTTAACCAACTGAGCCACCCAGGCGCCCCTTAGAATTTTTCCTATGGCCTTTTAATTTTTTTTAAATGAAAGTGGGATCATTTCATACACACTATTTCTGCAATTAACTTTTCTTAATAAATAGTACAATATGATAATCTGTCCAAACCAACACAGAGGTATCACTTTAAAGTTAATGGATTTTTTGTGGCAATCCATTGTCAATAAAAAGTCCCTCTCAATGCAAATACCTGGTCCCCCAGAACCCTTCCTAAAGACACTGTTACCAGCGCTTTGCGTAACCTTCCAAAGATGTTCTGTGTATGCACGAGCAAAAATGAATATACATATTCCCCTAATAAAAACACTTGACCCTTGAGCAACATGGGGGTTAGGGGCTCTGACGTCCCACATAGTTGAAAATTTGTGTGTCACTTTTGACTCCCCAAAAATTTAACTCATAATCGCCCACTGTTGACCAGAAACCCTACTGATAACACAAAGAGATGATTAACACATATTTAATATGCTATATGTATTATAGACCATATTCTTACAATAAAGTAAGCTAGAGAAAAAAATATTAATATCATAAGGAAAATACATTTACACTTCGGCACTGTGTTTATTTTAAAAATCTACATATGAGTGGACCTGCACAGTTCAAACTCATGTTGTTCATGGGTCAACTGTGCTCATCAAGCATCTTCTATTACCCAGACTGTTCTCTGCACTGGGGGATAGAGTAAATGACCACAAAAATCCCTGCCTTCATCCTTCTTAGATTCCAGTGGGGAGCAACAAAAAAAAAAAACCCATATTAATAAATAGCATATGTAATAAATATAATAATATATCCCAATGTGAACAGGGAGTGACTGTGAGTGCCCGCCCCTTTTGCTGCCTCCCTCAAGCCCTGAAAAGCTGTTAGAGTCCCATCACTCCCAGGAAAGCCCCTATCCTGTCCCCCTGCCCCCTACACACTCCCTACACTCCCCACTTCCCCGTCTGGGGACCAGCCCCAGCCTCTTCCAGGTTTTAGGCAGGATGCTTCTGGTGCCGGGGGCTGACCCAAGGTGCTGAAGGAGAGGCTGGGGCAGGCCTGGGGTTATGCTTACATATTCAAGAAAGTGAAGACAATCCACAGCCTAGGAGCAAATATTTGCAAATTACATACCTGACAAGGGAATTATACCTAGAATACATAAAGAACTCCCACAACTCAATAAAAGGATAAGTCATCCAATAAAAGGAGGCAAAGGATGTGAATAACATTTCTCCCAGGAAGATATCCAGAGGGCCAATTAGCACATGAAAAGATGCTGAACATCATCAGCCACCAGGAAAATGCAAATCAAAACCACAAGGAGGGGGCACCTGGGTGGCTCAGTTGGTTGGGCCTCTGCCTTTGGCTCAGGTCATGATCTCCAGGTCCTGGGATGGAGCCCCGAGTCAGGTTCCCTGCTCAAAGGGGAGTTGACTTCTCCCTCTCCCTCTGTGATCTCTCTCACTCTCTCTCAAGTAAATAAAATATTTTTTAAAAATCCACAAGGAGATATCACTTTGCACTTGCTAGGATGGTTACAATCAAAAAGACAGACAGTAACAAGTGTCTACAATGATGTGGAAAATCAGAATCTTCACTCACTGCTAGTGGGAATGTTAAATTGCATAGCTACTGTGGGAAAGTCTGGCGACTCCTCACATGACGAAACATAGTCTCCATATGACCCAGCCATTCTACCCCTAGGATTGTTGGAAAACACAGTTTATGAGTAAGTTTTAAAGATCTTATTGGCTTTATTTAATGACTCATGAATGGGGCAACATGTCACCTTAGCAAACAGAAAGGAGCTCCGGAGAGCTGTACAAAATGGAAGGTTTTCATAGACAGAGGGAGAGAGACACAAGGAGGTATTAGCAGAGTGGACTGGTTTCAGGCGAGGTCACCTTTCAGGGACACAAGGGGTCCATCAGCTGCCTGGCGGAGCTTATGTTCCTGGGAGAGGCTGAACTGCAGTTTGGTCAGCTGTTACTCCTCTGTTTGGTGACATGGGCTTGGCACAAGTGACTCCGTTTTGGTCCTGCTGTCTCTTTAACAGCATCTAACAAAAGAACTGAAACAGTTTCAAAAGGATACTTGTACACAAATATTCACAGTAGCATTACTCACAATGGCCCAAATGTCCACGGGCAGCTGAATGTATGAACAAAATATGGCCCAACCACACCCTGGAATATCATCCAGGCTTTTTTTTTTTTTTTAAGATTTTATTTGAGAGAGAGAGACAGCAAGAGAGAGCATGAGCAGGGAGGGGGAGCACAAGAAGGGAGCGGCAGAGGGTAAGGGAGAAGCAGGCTCCCCGCTGAGCAGGGAGCCCAGATGCAGGACTCGATCCCAGGACCCCGGGATCGTGACCTGAGCCGAAGGCAGACGCTTAACCAACTGAGCCACCCAGGTGCCCGTCATTCAGTCTTAGAAAGATATAAAGCACTGATACACACTACAATGTGGATGAACCTTAAAAACTTTATGAAAGAAGCCCGTCACAAGAGACCACATATTGTATGACTCTATTCATATGAAATATCCCAAAGAGGGAACTCTCTAGACACAAAATAGATGAGTGGTTGCTTAGGGCTGGGGGTGGGGGACAGGGAGACAGTATGGTGGTAGCTAAAGGGTACAGAGCTTCTTTCGGAAGTGATGAAAATATTCTAAAATTGTATTCATGATTGTGCAATTCTGTGGATGCTAAAAGCCACCGGATTTTACACTTTTTATTTCAGTAAAGCCATTTAAAAAAAAAAAAACACATACACTGAACTCTAAAATACAATTTTTTGAAATGGCCTCATGTTGCTACCACGCAGGACAGCACACGCTGCTGAAAGAAACACCACAAAAATCACAGCTTGCGGGGAACAGAGAATTGCAAGAATGAATTCTGAGAAATAACTGGAAAAAAATAAATGTGCATAAAAATGACAGCGGAATCAAATCTTCTTGACAAGGGAGTTCTGCAAAACCCGGCCAGGGAATCTTGCCATAGAAAGCAGCTTCAAAAGAGACTGGGGTTTCGGTGAATAATTTGAACAGCCACACCAGTGACAACTGAGTCGACCCTTGCAGGTGACCATGAACTCCAGAGTGATGGTACTTCCATGTCTTGGCCAACATTGGGTAAAAACAGCTCTTCTCAGGCCCTGCAGGCTGCTCCACGGGCAGTCTTATTGCAATGAAATTTAAATTTCATTGCAATTTAAAATACACACTAACTGTCTCCCTGGGCTTAAAGGACATAGGATTGTATGTGCGGAGCTCTGAAAATCCAAAAAAGCAACTGGAGGTTTTGGTGGCTTTTTATCGGCTTGACTAAGTGACTAGGGACTGGTGTGGAAGGAGCCTTGCTTTTCACAAGCACCATCTGGGACCGTACTTTGCCCCATTGTTCTCAAGGAGAATATGCTCACACAGCTGCACAAGTCATATAAGTGTTCCGGAGAAATCGAGATTTGTAAACATTCAGCTCCCAAATACACAGAGCAGCCAAACTGTGCGGTTTCTCCCCTGGACCCCTCCCACAGCTGCCCGCAGGATTCCGGAGCAAGGATGGGCGGTATGTGCAAAAGTAAAACACTGACAAAACAGACTAAAACACCACCACCAAGAAAACGGTTAAATAAGTCACGGTATGCACAGGGCAGCGGTAAGGACCTAATCACACCTCCGTGTATAGCTGGTACTCGACCAAGTCTGAGTTTGCCCTCCAGGGACATTGGCAAGGTCTGGAGACATTTCTGGTTGTCACCAATGGGATTGCTCCTAGCCTCTGGGCCAGTGAGGCAGTGAGTTTGAGAAACCCTGATGTATATATAATCAACACTAAATCTGATGGACATTAAGGAGGGAGCCCGACGCAGGGCTTGATCCCAGGACCCTGGGACCAGGACCTGAGCCGAAGGCAGACTTCTAGCGACTGAGCCTCCCAGGCGCCCCTATCAGTACTGTTTTTATTTTTTATGTACTGTTTTGTGTACTGTTTATCTGTACAAACATTTGTAGCAAATATGGGTACATGTTAAAATTATTTATCACCTCTGTACTTTTGCTTGGAAATTATTCGTGAAAATGAAACTAATAGTCTAGCTGCCTCGTTGAGATTAAGGAATTAACCTGGATCTGAGGAAATTAACCTGGATCTGGAAAACCACTTCTCCATGAAAATTCATCAATAATAGAATAATATTAATAACCATGATATATGCCTGGTGAATGTCTGTCTACTCCACGCAAACAGGGCATCTCAGGGTGGGCACATTGAACACTGGGGGCGCCGTCCTGCTCACCGGAGGGTGCTGAGCTGCATCTCCAGCTTCCGACCACCCAACGCGAGCAGCAACACCCCACTAACCCAGGCGTCACCACCACTGTATCTTCCAACATTGTCAAATGTCACCTGGGGATAAAAGCGTCCTCAGGGTGGGAATCCCTGGTCTCACTGGACCCTCTATTTGGGTCAAAGCCCACGGTCATAACCACTTGTCATTCTGCTACGTGAAGTCAGGGGTCTACGACTGGAATATGAGGATGCCCATGATGATGAGCTGACATTATTAACAATAACCAACACTTTACACAGCACTCGTTAACCTGCCCGGTGCAGGTACCGTCATGCACTTTCATTTCACAGATGTGGCATCTGAGGCTCTGAAGGGCTCGGCAAATTGCGTGGTATCACCGGAGAACCCATTAAGGCTTGGGGCCAGGACTGGAGCCCAAGGCTGGCGCCCAGCGAGCACAACGTCTCAGTGCCCTGGATACGAGCGGTAGGAAAAACCAACTGAGAAAAGTAAGTCCCTGCCCCGACATTCAGAGGCCGGAGAGGACAGAGGCAGTAAGGCCAGCTGCAAAATTAGCAGGAAACCTTTCTCCGGCTGGAGCCATCCCCCCCTTTGACTCGCCGGACACTCTGCCCGTTAAGAAGGAAGCGTCCCTCTCTCGCCTGGACGATCTGATTCCCTTGGACACCCGGGAAGCGGGCTGCATTTCCCACCAGGTGCGGAGGCTCAGCTAAGGGGTCTCCGCACACAGCCACCCACATCTCTCCCGTCTTTGTGGTTCCCAAGGAAACGGGACCTGGCTCCACCTCGCGGCCCATTCGCGACGCTGCCCCTCCGCACGCGGCCCTGCTCCGCTCCGAGCCCACGGAAGCCAGGCTGCATTCACGCCGCACCCACACCGGCCCCTTCCCCAGCCTGGGCTCCGCCGGGCCCCAGCGCCCCGGGGGTCCTGCCCCAGGGGCCTCCCCCAGGCTGGACCCCGCCCCTTGACCCAGCCCCGGCCGTCCAGCAGAGACGGGGCCGGGCCCCGCAGTGGACACAGAAACGTCCACCCCCGGGAAAGGCGAACGTGCGCAGAGGGGGACCACCGCCGCCACCGCCGCCGCCGCCGCCGGCCGAGGCCGGATCGGCGCTTCCGCTTCCGGTGCCGGGGCTGCCGGGAGCGGAAAAGAAGGCAAGCCTGGGTCTCTGGATTGGTGGAGCCTCAACGATGGGAGGGGCGAGCTGCGTCCTCCAATCGTCGAGCAGATAGGTGCTAGCTCCCCCCGCCCTCTGGAGCGCGATTGGGTCCAGTCCCCGGATCCGCCGCCTTAGGGCCTGTCTGAAGCCAGAATGACACTCGCTATGGGCGTGGTTGAGACTGGAACCGCCCCTAGGGCGTGGCTAGAGGCCGAACGAGACCCAGGGGTGCGGTTGGGGGCGTGGCCACTGAGCAATCCCTGAGCCCCCCGTTACTTTGGCAATAAATGCTTATTTCCCCCACACTTCCCGCCTGCCAACAGAGTCCCGTGAAAACATATTCACATCATCGGAATGTTTCTCCCTGGAACGTCTTTTATTTCTTCCACAAATGGGGTCTTTGTGCGGTTCTCTCCACATGCTGTTTTTCCTCCTAGTGGGTGTGGTACCCGGTCCTGGCCACTGGATGGCGACCTGGTTCACATTTTCACGTTTGTGCATCTTCGGTTGCACCGGGTAGATCAGGAAAAATGCCTGTGGGTCCCTCCAGTGCGTACTCGGGAGGCATCTTCTACCCCAGGCTCGGTTCTCTGCACTGGGGTATATGGCAGTAAACGAACACAGTAATTGCCCTCATCCTTCTTAGATTGCAGTTGAGAGGGCCAAAATCGTTAACCATGTTAATAAATGGCTTATATAATAAATATAATATATCCCAGTGTGGACGGGGCAGTGACTGCTCCCTGCCCCAGGCCCTGCACAGCTGTTTGAGTCCCATCACTCCCAGGGAAGCCCCCACCCTAGCCCACACACTCCCCACACCCCCCACTTCCCCGTCTGGGGACCGGCCCCAGCCTTTTCCAGGTTCCAGGCTGGATGCTTCTGCTGGGGGTGGGGGGCTGGCCCAGGGTGCCTGGGGACTCTGTGGGAAGCTCCTGGCTATGAGCTGCCATCTCAGGCACCTGCAGAAGCTCAGATGTGTTACGGATGGTGGCTGGGATGTGCGGGGACAGCTGGTTACAATTACGTTAAATCGACAGGCTCAATTGAAGGCCAACTGAAAATTCGTACAGATCTTCTTTTTAAGAACATGCCTGTCTATTCACAACCAGTGAGTCCATCACAATATAGTGTATGCAAATCAGTTTTGAGCCAATCGTAGACCTGAGAGTAGGAGCTGAAACTCTACACATCTCTAAGAAAACCCAGGAGAAATATCTTCGTGACCTTGGGCCAGGCAATTATTTCTTAGTACGCAAAATGTGACAAATACAAAGAAAAGATCAAGTGGGTCATTAAATATTATTTAAATATTTGCTCTTTGAAAGCTACTTTGACGCAAACAAGGAGACAAGCGACGACAAGGAGAAAATATTTGCGAATATTGCGAAACATATCCTGACGAAGTGTTTCTAGAATATAGAAGAATTATTTCAAGGGAGAAAAAGCGTGACCACAAGAGGGCGCCCCTCATTCTCAAAAACCAGTTCGCTGAAGTATTTCAGGATAAAGGGGCACATGGTATTGGCATGTATTGGCATGCCATGGTATTGGCACGTCCACTGTGATGCTATTTTCCTATGTCCCTTTTTTTAATTGAAATTTTTACTGGGAGAATGGCGATTCACCTGCAGTTGTAAGAAATAGTGCAGAGAGATGTGCATATACACACACCACACACACACATACATGAGGTCTTAGTACTATTCTTGCATAAGTTTGAAATGATATCAAAATAAAAAGCTACCCAAAACTAGTCTCCTTGTTTGTACTATCAAATATATAGATAGCCAGCGAATGATCAAAGAATAACGGGTGAGCGATTCTAATTGTCTGCAACCATTTCCTTTCGTTCTTTTGCCTGTGTCTGGCTTTATTGCTGTTTTTCAAGAACATAGCAGGTAAGATCATTCCTTCCAAGAATTTTAGAATGGCTTCTTTGCAGTTGAAAACAGTGGGTCCCAAACGAAGCCATTTCCCTGAGTCACCTGGACCCGTTCCTTTTTGTTTTTCATCCTGAATTTTATCCTCACCTTTATTTCTGTAAAGCTGATTGGACGATAACAGGGAAAGATCATTCCACAAGGTCACCGCTTGGAAGCTGCAGCCCACAGATTCTTCCGTTTAGCCTCTCATGGTATTGGCACGTCCACTGTGATGCTATTTTCCTATGTCTCTTTTTTTAATTGAAATTTTTACTGGGAGAATGGCAATTCACCTGCAGTTGTAAGAAATAGTGCAGAGGGATCCCGGCTACATTTTGCTCACTTTTTCTCTAGTGGTAACAGTTTGCAAAAGTAGAGTTCAACGTCACAACCACAAGGATCTCCCATAATACCCTTTTATATTCACGCCCACCTCCGTCCTGTCTCTCAGGCCACCCTATCCCACCAGGAAGCTTTCTAAAAAGATGCTCACTCTCTGAAGAATCCCTAATTTCTGCTCCCCCACCTGCTGGGCTGGGGCTCAGAAATCTGCATGTTTACAACGAAGATCCCAGGGCTGGGACAGGAGAGAAACAGGAGCCTGGACCATCCAGTCCTGCCTGCAAGCCAGGAGGCACTCGGAAGAATGCTGCGGCGTGTCAGAAAAGCAGAGAAGTCAGCTTGAAATCCGGCCAAATCTAGACAATGGGACCATCCAAATAATGGAGAATGATGAATTATAAGCCATTTTAAAAAATGGGACTCTATGGGTCCACACCAATAATAACTAGATTCACAGGAGAAAAGGGAAGGCTCTCACATACAGCCAAATACCAAGGGCCCAGTGGCAAATGTGGGGGCGTGCTCGGGGTACAAAGACTGCTTCAGGCAAGAAGCATCCACCATAATAGCTTCTGGAATGGTTTCCAACGATTCTTGCCTCCGAGTGTCTAAATTAATATACTGTTGTTCAACAGTGAAATTGGTGTGAAAACAAGATAAGGGGATTAGAAGGTGCCTCCTCAGGCTGAGATAGGGTGCAGTTTCATGTGGGTGGGGGTCAGGGAAGGCCACTCTGAGGAGGTGACATTGAGCTAAAATAGGAAGTACTTGAGGGAGTGAGTCACAATGCAGTCAAGGAGAAGAGTGTTCCAGATGGGCAGACAGCCCATGCAAAGGTCCTGTGGTAGCCTGTGAGGAAAAGCAGAAGGTCCGTGTGAATGGAGTGAAGGGACTGTAACCCGGGATTAATCAGCAGGGTGGTAAAGACTGCAGGGCTTTCAAAAGCCCTCTGAAGACTTTGGTTCTGAGTCCAAGGGAGAGCCGTGGGAGGAGATTGGGCAGGGGAGGGACAGGATTCCACTCAATGTTTAAAGGATTGTCCAGCTCTTTATTAGAAATATATTGTAAGGAGGGGCGCCTGGGTGGCTCAGTCAGTTGGGCGACTGCCTTCGGCTCAGGTCATGATCCCAGGGTCCTAGATCAAGTCCCATGTCGGGCTCCCTGCTCAGTGGGGAGTCTGCTTCTCCCTCTGTCTGCCGCTCTCCCTGCTTGTGCTCTCTCTCTCTCTCTATTTGACAGCCAGATGCGGGACTTGATCCCAGGACCCCAAGATCATGACCTGAGCCGAAGTCAGTTGCCCAATCGACTGAGCCACCCAGGTGCCCAATAAATAAAATCTTAAAAAAAAAAACAAAACATATTGTAAAAATGTGGATTCCTGGGCCCCACTGCCGATCTCTTGTGTCAGAAACTCGGGGGGGGGGGGTTGGGGCTCAGTGATCTGTGTTTCAACAAATCCCCCCACCCCCGAGCTATCCTGGTGCCCACCAGTCTGAGAACCACTGACTTAGAGATGAGTGGCTGAGGCCAAGGAACCCCACTGAGGACCCAGTGGTGACAGCAATTTTCCATTTGAAATCTTTGGGGTCTGTTTTGTGTTTAGAAGCAATGCATCAGTGTAGTTCTTTGGAGGGACGTTTTTAAAAAGTGTCAATAGAGGGGGTGGCTGGGTGGCTCAGTTGTTAAGCCTCTGCCTTCAGCTCTGGTCATGCTCCCAGGGTCCTGGGATCGAGCCACGCATCTGGCTCCCTGCTCAGCGGGAAGCCTGCTTCTCCCTCTCCCACTCCCCCTGCTTGTGTTCCCTCTCTTACTGTGTCTCTCTCTGGCAAATAAATAAATAAAATATTTTTTTAAGTGTCAATAGAGAGTAATAATGGAAAGATGGATAAACAGAGAGACCCCCTGAAGGGAGAGGTCCTCATCCATCACAAGGACCCACAGGGCTGGGGCATCCCAGACCCACCGGACTCTGAGCCTGGCATCCAATCTGAGGATGGGCAGAAATGAAGCTCAAACTCAGGCTTGGAGCAGGAGAGCCTGGAGCCGGATGAGGGCCAGCTGGCCACCAGAAGACCCTTCTGAGAAGGAAGACGTTCCTGCCACCGGGAATCCCCTCATTTAGAAGTTTTCCCACTGAGAGCATGTGGAGCAACTCTGGGCCTCAGACACAGCTGGTGGGAATGCAAGACAGTGTCCCCACTTTGGGAAAAAGCCTGGAAGCTCCAGAAAAAGGTAGACACATTCCGTATCTACCCAAGAGGAATGAGAGCACATGCCAACACACACACCTGTTCGTGGACGTTCACCGCAGCTGTGTTCACGACCACCCAAACTGCAAACAGCCAAACCTCCACCAAGGGCCCAAGAGAAACAAAGTGGGGGCCACTCACCCAAATGAAATACTCAGCTGCAGCAAACAGGAACCGAGCACCGATACACGCAAAAAACACAGGTGAACCTCAAAAGATGACGTTCGGTGAAAGAAGCCAGACACAAAAGACATGTATTTATTATAAGCCCATGTATATGATGTTTCTAGAAAAGGAGATACTCCCAGGGAGAGAAAGCTAGGGATGGGAGGGAGGGGTCGATTCACAACGGACCAGAGGGACACTTCCCGGGTGATGCAAATGTTCCAATATTCGGCTGTGGCGATGGTTGTGCAACTGGACAAATTTACTAAAGATCCTGGAACTGCGTGGGGTTTTGAAAGGGGTGACCTCACGGTAGGGAAAGGACACCGCGAGGGCGCTGTAATAAAACATTTTGCCAGCAGAGGGCGCCAGAGACCATAAGTTCAACTCTGAACGGGCCTCGGGGTCGGGTCTAATGGGGACCCACATTCCCCTCTTTCCACCTCCTGGAGGCGATGAACTGGACCCTCAGGGGGACGTCTGTGGCCTCGCCCTGCCTTGGGGGTCCCATTGGGATGACTTCACTGGAAATAAGAATGGGCCACCCGGGAGTGTGCTGGGAAGCCCGCGGCAGCCCAATGCACCCAATGAACCAACCTGGTCACTTTCGGCCCTAAATGTAGATGAGCTGGCTGGTTGGGCAAGTCTCTTAACTCCGTGTCAGGAAGCGTTGATGCTGGGACCTGATCCAGGTCACATCTCCTCCCCAAGTCCCGGAGGAAGGCTCCTTTTGAGGCGAAGTGTAAATTGGGACGAACGTGTACTTTGGGATGGATGTGACAAAGGGCTACTTTGGACCCCGCAACTAAAACACAGACCTGGGGAAAATAAGCACGAAAAAGGCCCACGGATGGACGCATGTGTTACCCACTCAGCCATCCTGCTATCCACGCCTGCGCGCATACACACACACACGCACACGCACACACACGACAAAGAAGAATTAAGTCAAACAACAACAAAGCACCGGGTGGTGAGTAGGATTAGGGTCAAGGGAGACAGAGTGACAAGACGGGGCCTTGCTGAGGTTTTCAAATCGACTTCTGGATGGCACAACACATTCACTGGGAAGGGAGACAGAGAAGCTGAAAGGTGGACAGCTGCTCATCAGCCCCCCTAAAAGTGATCCAGCAAAGCTACCTCCAGATTCCTGACCACCAGAACCTGTGTGAGATGATAAATGCTTATCGTCTAAGCCACTAACTTTGGGAACAACTTGTTACGCAGCAGTAGCTAACTAATACATCTGGGTTTCTTCAGGAGCGAGAGCCAGGTCCAGGAGCTCCAAAAGGCCACTTCTGGAATGGATGCACGTTCCTCCAAGCTCGGGTCCACAGGGGGTCCCACCTAATGCTGCGACGTGGGCAGTTCAATGGCAGGAACCTAATTTAGATCTGGGCATTACGGTGTCAGGGTTACAAGGGTATATCCCACAGCAAGATGACCGGGGTTCAAACATTAGCTTAGCCACTCAGTTGCTCTGTGACCCTGGGGACGAGAGTTAACCTCTTTGGATTCATGGCAGATCGAGTTGAGGTCATACTGGAGTAGGGTGGCCCTAAATCCAATGACTGGTGTCCTATAAGAAGAGGGGAATTTGGACACAGACACACACCAGGAGAAGCCCATGTGAGGACTGACACAAAGATTGGAGGGATGTGTCTAGAGCCTCCAGAGGGAGCACAGCCCTGCCTACACCTGGGTTTTGGACTTCTGGCCTCCAGAACACGATGGAATAGATTTCTGTTGTTTAAAGCCACTGGGCATGGGGTCATTTGTGACAGCAGCCCTGGAAATGAATACGAGCCTCTCTCCACCAGATGGCAGAAGGCAGACTTCAATCAATTCCGGGTAATTCAATAAATTCACTTTTCCTGGGACTAGGTCTAAACTCAAGGGCATTCCAGTGCCCTCTGAGGGTGGGGCAGCTGAGGGGCATCCTACCCTTGAGCATCTATCACCCAGCGCAGCCACAGTCTTTGGAGGGTCCCTGTCCTTTCGCCGCTTGGTCATTCATCCACTGACTGGACACCAGGGTCCTTCTACCTACAGGCTTTCTGCAGCCGCTCCTTCCCCTCCGTCGCTCCCCCACAGGGCCACTGGCATGTCCTGGGGCGGGGGGAGAGAATGGGAGCAGGGGATTGAAAGTGGTCACCCCCTCCCTGCTGCCACTTCCCCGTGGTCACTCCACAGCCCCCTCTGCACCCCAGGCTTTCCCTTGAGCCATCTGCCTGGCCTACACCCAAGCCAAGTAACCCTGGGCCTCTGGGGGCCTGGGTCTGAGGTCACCAGGGCCTGCCAGGGAATTCCAAAGCTTTGGAAATGCAAACCCCTTCTTCCAGACCTGGGGCTTCCAAGTCAACCACAACAACTTAAAAGCCAAGAAGGAAATCTTTGCTGCCTCCCCTCCTCTCTGCTGTGCCCTCAGCCCTTCCAGAGGGCTCAGGGACGGCTGCGTCCCTGCGGGCCAGACTGGGGGACATGGGGGACAGCGAAAGGAAGGGCAGGGCCCACCATCCCGGCTCGAACCCCACCCGCCTGCAGGCTTCCAAAGGAGAGAGTAGAATGGTTCCTTGTGAAATGCTTCTGACCTCTGCGTGGACCTAGACCTCAGACCTGTCCTGTCCACTGGAACTTCCCGCCAGGATGGGAATGTTCTTGGTTTGCACTGTCCCGTGGGGATGGTCATCCCCAGACACGTGTGGCTGCAGAGCGATTGACATGCGGACAGTGAGCCTGAGGAACTGAGTTTTTAATTCTATTTCATTTTCATGTGTTTTAATTTAAATAGCCACAGGTACCCAGTGGGTACCGTGTGAGACAGACAGCCTTGGGTAAACTGGTGTGCCCAGCAACCACGAAAGGAAGAGAGCCAAGCTCGCAGAGGGAGGCAAATTAGCAGGCTGGCCCATAAATAAAATACGCTTCAATTAAGGGCCAGTGGAGGGATCACGGGTGAAAACCTGTTTTGTTTTGTTTTGTTTTTGCGGTGCACACGTGGCAGTCCTCACTTTCCCCTCCATACACCAGCCACAAAGCCCAAGTTGTGTGTTTACATTATAACCTCAGGGGACTGTGCATCCCAAGATCTGAACCCCCAAGTGTGCCCCTCCCCATACAAAGCACAGCAAGGGCCAGCAGAGTGTCCTCTCCCTTCTGTGGATGCCAAGCCAGCATACCTACCAGGGTAGGCCCTGTGGCCGGTACAAGAATGTCTGAGAACCCCATCAGCAGTACGTGAATTTTGAACACAGCAGGACTTACAGCCACTGAGCTTACAACAAGATTAGTGCCAATTCAAACCATGTTTGGAGAAAAATTAAATAAGGAAGGGAGAAGGGGGGTGGTGGTGCTGGAAGTTCATTTTTAAAAGGGATGAGGGGAGGCCTGCGGAAGTGGGGAGCTCTGAGCAGACCACGGAAGGAGGGAACAAGCCAGTGGCTGTCAGGGGGAGACTATTCCTGGTAGAAGAGGGAATGGTTAGTGCAAAGGTCCTGGGGTGGGCAGGACGATGGCACACCTCCACCGCACACCTTCAGTAGGCCTTGCAAACTGGGCCAGAGCACAACTCTAGAATCCTACAACTCCTACAACCCCCACCCCTTATCCTTCTCTCATCCCAGGCCTGCAATACCCACCACTCCTTCCTACCCTGGCCTTGAACCTGGACAAATTGTACCAGCTTCAAGGCCTCTGCAGTCCCTGCTTTTGGTTCTCAGATCCTGGGCTTAGGGGACAGTTGGGAAAATTCATCGACATAAATACAGAGCCCAGGGCTTGGTGCCGGATGAAAAGGCGCTGTTAAGTTTTCCCCATTAAAGGGGCTTAAAGCTTCGTTTGAACTGCGTTATTAATATTGAGGAAAATGTTATTAGCCCCTATCTAAGGATTGGAATGAGTGCTAAGGAGTCTGCCTTCATTCCCAGCCCCACCCCTAGCCCCAAGCCACGCCGGGGCACGGCTTAAAATGATCATGCTTTTCACTAAACAATGCAACTACAGGCCATCCAGCCCCTTCCCAGGTTGCACCCTCTGACCCCAAGCCCTTCTAAATATCCTCGCCCCACTCTGGACCCCAAACTGCCTGCGGCTCTGCACGCTGCCTTTCCCCAGAGCGGTACCGCAAGGGTTAAGCGAAGGCGCCGGGCGCGCTGATTGACAGCCCGGCCGGCGGCTGGGGCGAGCTGGCCAATCAGCGATAGCGACCGCGACCCACGTGGGAAAGCGGCCTCGCGATTGGCCAGTGCCTGCAGCGGCCGCCCGCGGAGAACGAGCCCACGTGCAGCTGCTGCTCGTTCATTGATCGTCCTCGTGGTGCAGGTGGCGGCGGGGCGGGGCGGGGCCGGGGCGGGCGGGGGCGTGGTCGGGGCGGGCAGGGGCGGGGCCCGACGGGTCAAAGGGCCCCGGGAGGAGGGGAGATGTGGAGGGGTGGTTCATTCAGGGCCTGAACTTGGTTGACCCGCCGCAGTTTCCTCCTTGCTGTCCTGGGCCTCCATCCTAAGGGAGGTGAGGAGGCAGGCGGGTCTCCTGGAGGACCCCAGCGTCCCCCCGGGCTGGAGAGGAGGCTGGAAGGCCGTTGAGGGGCAGAAGCGACGCAAAGAAGGGGCTTAGTGCCGCAGGAGGGACTGGGGTGGAGAGAGGTCCCTTTCCTCCGGTCTGAGAAATTCTGCTAATTCACCTGGCCAACTCTTACTCATCCTTCAAAACCCCTTCCCAGTGATCTTCACCCATGCTTTAGGAAATTATCTCAAAACTAAGGTTGAATTTTACCGTCCTTCCCTGGGGTCCCCCAGCGGTGACAGCTCCTGGCAGGGAGTGTAAATATTGGCACCATCTCCCCTCTACCTCGTGGCATGATGTCCCTGGGTGGAGCCCACTATTAGTTGGGGCAGCCGGAGGCACTGGAGTTTGACAAATGAAGAGGGTATAGGGCATGCATTGGGGTGCTGGAAGTCAGGGAGGGGGCTGGGGATCCAGGACTGGGTCCTGGAGGGGAGGCGGGGAGCGGGGTGGGGTTGGCTCTGTCCCTGGCTGCCAGGCCTTCTGCCCTCTCTCCTTATTATTTTAGCGTCCCTGGATAAAGTCCTTGGGCCTCCCGCCTGAAGATGACCTCTTGGGGCCATCTCAGCCCCCAGAAGCGCCCTCCAAGGATGAGGAGAGTCCCAGGAACTTTGGTGAGGAGGGCATTAATCCCTGTGGGTAGAGGGAAGAGCCTGGAAGCTGGGCTCAAACCTCACTGTGCTACTCCTGATGGAGGGACACGGGCAGGTGGCCAGGCCTTTTGACCAGGGGCTCCAGCCCATCATACCTACCGACAGGTGCGGAGGCACTTTCTGTTTAAATTAAACTTGCTTCTCATCACCCAGCTGATAAAACACATGACTGCATCATCCCTGGTTAACATTTTACAGGCGGAAGCCCCCCTCCTCCAGAGTCGACCCTTTTCAGTAGTTGAGGCCGGGGTGGGCAAACTTTCTCTCTCAAGGGCTCTCCAGAGAGTCCATATTTGAGACCTTAGGCCAGGAGGCAAATTGGAAGATACTCTGTGGGGACTTAAGTAATCAGAGAGAGCAAATTCCCTTCAGGTTTCAGGAGGTCCCAGCCCACCCCCGGGGGGGCTGATTGGAGATAAGGCCTGAGGGTGGGAGAACGGGAGGCTGGGGTTGTCTACAGTCTCCCGTGACCTTCCCAGGCTCCTTCTGAACTGAACTATCGCGGTGTCCTGGATCAGCTCCGGCAAGAGTTCCCCAGGTGAGGGCGACTCTCAGGGGCTGGAGGTCCCGCTGTGGCCCACAGAGGGAGGGAGAGCGTCCCCTCTGGTCTCTTGGGGGGCCCAGAAACCCCTGGCCCAGAAGACAGAACTAGGAATGAGGGAGCCCGAAGCAAAACGAAAACCACTGGTACCAATCCTGGCCTTCATTTTAAATTTTCGAGTTGTCCTTGTTTTAGTGTGAATTTACTTGCATTGATTATATGTTTAAAAACACTGCACTAAAATGGCATCTCTGACGCCGCCTTGGGTGGCTCCTTGGGGTGGGGGGGCCCTGGCCAGGCGGGGGCGGGGCTGGTTCCGGGGAGGGGTCTTGAGGGCTCTGTGCGCTTTCCTTCCCCTCAGGTTCCCCGCTCACCTGACGGCGCAGGTGGAGAGCGTGTGCTCGGCGGTGAGCCACACCGGGCGGCCCTGGGCAGCCCCCAGACAGCCTGGAGGGGCTGTTGCCTTTGGCCTCGGGAGCCGGGTTTGGGGACACCTTCTCCTCCACTTGTTTCTGCTTCCTTTGGGCGAGCGAGGTCACCCGTGCAGGCCGGCTTCTTCAAGAGCCTTCTTCCTCATGAGTACTAACTTTGCTGCAAAAGTTAGAAATTCCGTACTTACAGGAAGCGTTTCTGTGGCTGACAGCTCATCGTTGAGGGATGGGTAACAGGAGTCCCTGCTTGTGAGGAGCGTAGGTGCTATGTGGTGCTGTCTTCTAGAACTTTCTGCAGTGATGGGAATGTTCCATAGCAACATTGCCCAATATGGCACCCGCCGGCCACATGTGGCTATTGAGAACTTGTGAGGAACTGAATTTGTAACTTAATTAAATTTAAATAGCCACACCTGACTAGCGGCTAGCTCCATGGACAGGGCACCCCTAGGGGGAAGAGAGAGACGAGTAAGTAGAGAAACGGGATTCACAAAATGTAGACACTATAAAGAAGACAGACGATGGTGGGGTGGACATGAGTAAAGATTTTGCTCTAAGATAGTCAGGAAAAGCTTCTTGGAAGAAGTGATGTTCATGGGGAGATAGGGAAGATACGGAGGTTCTACCTTCCCTGAGAGAGCAAGGAAGGGCATTCCGGGCAGAGGGCACAGCCTGTGCAAAGGCCCTGGGGCAGGACTGGGCTTGGTGTGTTGGAGGAATGAGTGAGGAGGCCCTGTGGTTGTAGCAGAGGGAGGAGAGGAGGGAAGGGATGGGGGCGGGTGTGCAGTGGTTATGGGGAGTCTTTGAACTCCACATCGAGAATGAAATCCAAGGGCCTCCCTAATTAGCTTCCACTCTGTGTGGTAGGTGGTATCATCTTTGATGAGTGTAGTGACCAGAGAGGTCGAGCAGCTTGTCTGGGGCCACACAGTTGGGGAGAAGCTTGCACAGCACTTGACTCCTCACTCTTGTCCACCTCTGTCGGCCACCTCCCACCACCTCCCAGTGTGATCCCTGCTGTTCTCTTGCAGCTCCAGAAGATCCGGCAGGGTCTCCAGGAGCATCACAAGCAGGTGAGTGAGTAACCAGGAGCGGGGGTATGGCTGCCCCTCCTTAAAAGGCAGTAAAATATAGGGAGAGAGGCCATGACAGGGCCAGGTGGTGGGGCCCCGTGGGGATGGGTGGGGAGGGCTTTTATCCGAAGGAGGTGGGAGCTCTGGAGGGCTGTGGGCAGAGGGGGGCAGGACCTGACCTGGGATTTCCCAGGGATCAGTGGATCCGGCCCCCCACCCCAAACACACACACACAAACACACACACCTTCCGGGTGTGTCTCCCACCCTCTTGGAGGCTCGTCCTTCCTGGCCCGCTCCCGGTCCCTGCGTGGCTCACAGGAGGCCAGGGGCCTTTCCAGCACGTTGCAGGTCAGTTGCTTCCGCTATGAAGGGCCTGTTATGTGCCAGGCGCACCCGGGTTCCGGCCTTCCATGTGTCTGAGCGTTCTCGGGGGCCTGGATCACACGTGAGCGGGGGGGGGGGGGGAGGTCTGCACAGGGGCCCAGGCTCCCAGCACAGGGCGCCTTGCCCAAGCTGAAGCACGTCTTCCACTCCCGCCTGTCCTCCCGCCACCTGGCCCCTTTCTCCTGGGTGCTGGCAGGATTCTCTGCCTGTACCAGATGTGAGTGGCAGAAGGCCAGGGCCGTGTCTGCAACTCAGCAGGGCCCCGGGGTGGGCAGTGCGGGGGACCGGGAGAGACGGATCCAGAGTGAGGGGGGCCAGGAAGCAGCCAGAACACGGTTATTCATTCAACAGATATTTATCCATCACCTTCTTGCCCATGCTCTTGTAGGCGCCAGGGAAATTGCAAAGAAGGACACAGACAAACCTCTGCCCTCGGGGTGACGGGAGCTTGGTAAACAGAAGTGTCCGATGGTGAGGGCTGGGCAAGGTGCAGGGATGGATTAGAGCAGCCCGAGGGGACACGCGGGAAAGGGTGGGAGTGGCAAGGCTTGCTGAGAAGGTGACATTTGGGCAAACTCTTGAAGGAGATCAGAGAGGGAGTGCAGCTGTCTGGGATGGGAGGAACAGAGGGTACAGCCCATGCAAAGGTCCTGGGGCAAGACAGTGCCTGGTGTGTTGGAGGGACAGAGAGGAGACCCCTGTGGTTGGAGCAGTGAGGTGGGGAGGACAAGGAGGGGACAGGGCAGGTCCTGTGGCATCTTGGGGGCCCTGGAGAGGACTTGGGCTGAAGTGGGAGCCCTGGAGGGCTGTGGGCAGAGGGAGGGGGAACCTGAGTCGTGCTCATGGGCGCCCTCTGGAGGAGAGGCTCTGGGCGCAGAGCAGGAGAACAGGACCATCTGGGTGAGGTGTGGTGGGGAGAACTGATCAGATTGTGGATTCAGGGGTGATCCCAACATAAGGATGTGAGGGGGGTCTTGCCCAAGAGAGTTGCTGTTCAACCCATGGGCCTTGCTGGCCCTGGAGTCCCGCTGAGACTCCCCTCCGTCCTCTCCCCTCCGTCCTCTCCCCTCCGTCCTCTCCC
>NW_023270855.1:56754036-56767020 GCF_011800145.1 Mirounga leonina | reverse complement strand
CTCCCCTCCGTCCTCTCCCCTCCGTCCTCTCCCCTCCGTCCTCTCCCCTCCCTCTGGGCTCCCGGTTTTCCCAGCCTCCCTGCTGTGCATTGAAAATCCCCCCGCGGCCGCCGCCCAGCCCACGCTGCGCTCTCCCCAGGGAGGGCCAGCTAGCAGGCAGGAGGGAGCAGCGCTTTTCATGCTGAGTGCATTCAAGTGCCAGTAAATTGCGCATTAACGAGCCGGGCGAATTGGGGAAGGCTCCCCTGGGTCTGTGCTGCTGGGAGGCCCAGCTGGGAAACCCATCACCTGCGGCTGCCGCAGGAGGTGTGGGCTCAGAGAGGGGGTCCCCGCTGCCCGGCCCCTCCCTCGCCATTCTGCCTGCCTGCCTGCCAATGGAAGCAGGTAAACACTGCCTGGCCCCTGTTCCTCCTGACTTGGGGAAATTGGCTTTGCTTCTCTGGGCCTCTGTTTTCCCATCTGCAAAATGGGAATGCCAGGAGCTCCTGGGAGCTAGGACCGGCCGCAGTTGGCACGGATGCTGCATTGCTTTATTCCTTCTTTCTTTGTGAATCAGGATGTTTTCCCAGGATTGGGGAGTTTGCCTTGGGCCAGAGCACTCTGGGGAGCTTCTTGGGGTCCACCACGGAGGGGCGTGCATCGATGAGGCCCAAGGGCGCTGCTTGGGGCGCGCAGACCAAAGACCAGACCTGGGCTGTCTTCTCTGGTGGCCACGGGACACGTGTGCCACCTTAAAACAAGTGGCACGAGCCACATTTCAAGTGCTCAGCAGCCACGTGAAGCCAGCAGCTACTGCATTAGACAGGCAGGCCTAGAACATTCCTGCTGTCACTAAATAGAGCTGCACGCATGCATGTTCCCGTGGAGCTCCCCATCAGCCCCAGAAGCTGGGTCTCCCCATTCTGAATTTCTGGGGACACTGGCCAGGAGGCTCCCATCTCACCGGGTCTGCCCTCAGCCTGGACGCCGGGCCCGCGCTAGGGACCCCTGTTCTTGGCGCCTGTGACATCCACGTTGGCGGCCACTGGCCCGACGTGGCTGTTGAGCACCTGAGTGGCACTGGAGAAATCGCATTTTTCACTGGACTTCGCTTTATATTTAATAGCCGTCTGTGGCTGGTTGTTGGTCTCGAGGACGGAGTATGTCTCCTAAAAGGACAGGCAGATGCCTGTTGGTCAGGTGGAAGAAGGGAACTTAGATCTCTCAGGCCCTTCCAGGCCCGTAGAAACTGTTCACTTCGATTTGGAATTGCTGGTAGTCACGTGGCGTGGTTTTTAAGTATAAAAAAGGACCGTGACCCTCCCACGGGGGTCCCCTATTGTCCTGCTGCCCGCCCTCCTCCCTAAGAGGTGATCACTGGTTTCTGAGCATCCTCCCAACACTTAAGCAAATTCAGGTGTCCCCACACAGAGGAACGTAGCTACCCACGAATTTGCTTCTTGAGGCCGTTTTAAGCAGAGTGGTGTTGAGGCTTTAGTTTTCTTTCTTCCTTATTTTAATTTTTTTAAAGATTTTATTTATTTGAGAGAGAACACAAGCAGAGGGGAGGGACAGAAAGAGAGGGAGAAGCAGACTCCCCACTAAGCAGGGAGCCAGATATGGGGCTCGATCCCAGGACCCTGAGATCATGACCTGAGCCGAAGGCAGATGCTTAACCAACTGAGCCCCCCAGGTGCCTTGTGGCTTTAGTTTTCAAACCTCCTAAGAAAAGCAACTGGGAGGGGAACCCAGATTGGACCCTGCTTTCTACCACTTGATGCTGATGATCAGCCTTCAGGGTTGGGCTGTGGAGTTCTGGGTACGAAGAACTTGCTTTACGCTCTGTGTAGTGGGGGGGGGGGGGCTCTGCATTATCACGAATCCACCCCAAAACCTTCAAAGCAGGCTGTGTATCCCCATTTCACACACTGGGAACCCGGCTTGCAGGAGGAGGTCTGCACCCAGGCTGTCGGATGACAAAGGCTGAGCTGGGATGTGTCCTCTCCCCACCGCCCGCCCTCCCCGTCTAGGCAGAGAACTTCCTGCGGACCATGGAGACCTGGAGCCGACCGCTGGGCTTCCAGCCTGGGGAGGTGGGTGCCTGGGCCCTGGAGGGGGGAGGGGACCAGCTCAGAGCTGCCCCTCACACCCCTGGGCTTTGCAATACAGGCGAGCCTGGGCACCTCTGGGGAGCAGGCCGACCCGGACTCCTGGGGGCCGATCAGCCCGGAGGCTTCCCCGCACCCAGTGGCCAAGACCCCACAGCCCTCCGGGCTCCAGGGGCCACCCTTCGAAGACGTCCTGGCTGCGAGGTCCTCAGACTGGCTCCGGCAGCCCTCCGGAGCCGACGCCGCCCCCGTCTCCCAGCCGGACACGCAGCCCCCCTGGGACTCCGAGCCCCGGTTTTGGCAGGATGTTCTGACGGAGCAACTCTGGCAGATCTTTGCGGGGACCCACAAGAAGGACCAGCTGCGACGCAGGAGTGAGTCTGCCTGCAGGTGGGGGATGGGGGCGGCCTGGGGCTGTGTCTGGCGAACCGTTGAATCCTGTTGTTCTACTGGCTCCCCGTCTGTTGTATCAGCGACAGAGCAGGCACCAGGCCTGGTGAGTCACTCTGCGGCACCTGGAGGGGGGGGCCCTCAGGTCGGGTTGTCCGGCTTCCTGTGGGGTCAGTCCACGGCTTCCACCCCGGCTTCCCTTAGAGGACTCAGGCCTGGGGACTTGGGGCTGTTGACGAGTTTGTCTACACTGCCTGGGCCTCCCCAAGGTTTTCTGGGTCTAAGACCGACCCTGGGCAGGTCCTTTGGTCTGACCTGATCGCCCCGATTCCTGTGGGCAGGAGAGCCAGGACCCAGGACCACACGACTTGGGACTGGAACCAAGCGAAAACACTTTGGGTAATCCTGGTGAGGGGGCGGGGGGGCAGGGAGCCTGCTCCCAGGAGCCCACACCTGCCACTCATCTGTCTCTTCCCCAACCAGTGCCCAGCCCACCTGCGCCCTCCCCCAGCTCCCCCGAGGGCTCCCGAGAAGGGAGCGCAGAGCCAGGCCCGGACGCAGAGGGGATGCTCTCCCCCCGTGTGGCCCAGGTGAGGCCCCATCCTCAGTGTCAGCCTCCATGAAGGCTGAGAGGGCCGGGGCAGAGGGAGCTGACATGGCTCTGCGTGATCTTGGTCCTACCGCAGGAACCTGCTGGGAGAGCCTATCCATTCCTGAAGCCCATGTAAGTCTCTATGTTGTCCCTCTTGTCTGTACTTCTGTCCCTGTCAGAGAAGGGACTGGAGGTGCGGGTGTGTCTTCCCCTCCCCCACCACCCTGCTACTGTGCTCGATACCCAGAGCTGAGGGGACTGGGTAGTTACCATCAGGCTAGCATCACTGTCCCTCCCCACATAACTAGCTCTAGGTTCCAGGGATTTGGGGAAAGAACTCCCATGGAAAGGTGTTAGAGCTAGATACAGACAGTCCCAGGCTTGTGGTCGGAGGCTGGGGGAGCCCAGAGGGGGACGAGAAGGCTTTCCTGGACGGAAGGGGCATAATGGTTAGGATTTTGATGGATGAGTAGGAGTTTGCTAGGATGGGACAAAGCATTCCAGGTGGAGGGGAGTGATGTTTGGTTCTAGGAGAGGGAGAATACTGGAAAGGACGTGGGCAGCCCCTGGGGGGAAGCCCGTGTAGTAGGGAAACCAGGCCTGAGCGAGAACCCCCACATCTGAAGAAGAATGAAGCTCCTCAGGCTTGAGGGGGGCCCCCTGTGGGCAGAGAGGCTCCCAGGTAGGCCAGTGACCCCGAGGCCTCCCCTCCCAAGATGCTGGGACCCTGAGGACTTCGAGGACACGTGCAAGAGACCAGACGCCTTGCCGGGGCAATCCAAGAAGGCGGCCATCCCACACGGAGCGGAGAAGATGCGGACGCTAAGGCATGGGGAGCCAGTGCTGGCCACGGCCGTCAGCAGCTTCACGCGACATGCGTTCACCTGCGGCCGGGGCGGCGTCAAAGTGTGGAGCCTGGTGGGCCAGGGGCTAGAGGACCAGTATCCTGAGAGCCACCTGCGGGTACAGGTCGGGGAGGGGCTGGCCCTGGGGGCGGGGCTCTTGGGAGCAGAGCTCCCGCAGCAGAGGATATTCAGCTGCATCCACGCCCGCCCCAGACCCGCCAGGCCTACCTGCGCACCTGCCTGCTGGCCCCGACCAGCACGACCCTGCTGACGGGCGGCCACAAGCTGGCCAGCGTGAGCGTGTGGGACCTGACCGCGCCCTCCCTGCGTGTGAGCAACGAGCTGCCCTGTGCAGGCCTCACCTGCCAGGCCCTGGCCTTCGGCCCCGAGGACACCCTGGCCTTCGCTGGCTTCACGGACGGCACAGTCAGGATCTGGGACCTGCGGGACCGGAGCATTGTCAGGTGAGGCCTAGGGCTGGGTGGGCTCCTCCTGAAAGCCCCTTCCCACCGCAGGCCCTGAGCAGGGATCCAGCAGTCCCAAGGCTAAAAGCCCCTTGACTGCTTAAATTTGCATTTGAGAGTGTTGGGGGCCTGAGTTCAGATTCTGACTGGGTTTCTTCAAAGCCCAGTCATGGTACTTGTTGTCAGCCTCAGTTTCCCCATCTGTCACCTGGGTGTGATTGCGTAGGTGGTATTCCTGGGGCTTGGGCTCAGAGTCTCAGCTCTGACCCCTTCCGCACACCCCTTCTGGTCAGGGACCTGCAGGGCCCCCCGAATGGAGCCAAGAGCATTGCTATCAAAGACCAGAACATCTGGACGGGGGGGCTAGACACCTGCCTGCGGTGCTGGGATCTGAGGACCCCCGGGGAGCCCCTGGAATACCAATTCGAGTCTCAGGTGTGTGGCCTGGGATGGGCCTTGGGCTAGAGAAGGAGGTGGATGTTGCAGGGCGGGGGGGGAAGGCGGTAGTAGGACCCCACGTCTGATCGGTGCTGGCAGGAATAGGGTCATGAGAAATGTCCTCTCCCCCCACCCCACCGGGCCCCGATAACATTGGACACTTGCATACTCTGTATCGGGTGCCCATGCCCCATTTAGTCCCTTAAGGTAAAGAGGACCAACCCACTTTACAGATGAGCAGACTGAGGTCCAGAGGTGTGAGGTTGCTTGTCAGGGCCTCGAAGCCAGGAAGCTGGAAGGAGGTCAGCCCCCAGGGTGGGTCCCTGTGCCCCTGACCACCTCTCAGGCCCGGCTGGGACCTGACCGGCCTCTTCCCTGCTGCCCACTCCCCAGATAATGAGTCTGTCCCCCAGTCCCCAGGAGGATTGGGTTCTGGTGGGCACAGCCAATGGGCAACAGTGGCTGCAGCCCACCCGAGGGGGCCAGAAGCACATGGTGGGGTGTAAGGACAGCACCATCCTGGGTCTCAAGTTCTCTCCGCTCGGTGAGTGGCCAAGAGGGGGCGGGGGAGTCCCCTGTGGCCCCCAGCCTTCCACAGGGTCCTGTCCCACCCTTCCTGACCACCCCCCCCATCGCCCTTCATCAGCAGAAACTCTCAGTGATGCTGTCCATGGGGGCATAAGGGAGGTGGGGGGCTACCTCTGTGCCCCAGGTCCTCAGGGGCCCTGCCCTCAGCTGCCAGATTTCCCACCACCCAGTCTCCTCCCCATCCCAGGCCAGTGGTGGGTGAGCGTTGGGATGGATGACCTGGTCAGCATCTACGGCATGCCCGTGGGGACCATGGTGTTCCAGGTACCACTGCGGGCCAGGCGCGGGGCGGGGCGGGGGGGCAGCGCTCGGCTCCGGGTGCTGAGTGCAGGGGTCCTGAGAGGGACCAGGCTTGAACTGACGGGCAGGGGGTAGGGGTGGGTGAGCCCCCTCAGCTCATACTGGCCTTCCACCTTCCCAGGTACCTGAGACCTCCTCCATCCTGTGCTGTGATGTGTCCCCCAACAACCGCCTGATCATCACCGGGTCCAAGGACCACGCCTCGGTGTACCAGATCACCTACTGAGGGGCTTGGCATGGTCCTCCTGACTCAGGATCATTTTTTGTTTTTGTTTTTGTTTTTTGTTCTTTTCCTCAAGGTGGAGGCTTTATGGTGGAGGGGTGTGGTGGGTGGGCCGGGTTTCCTTCCCATTGCACATGTAGTAAAGCAATTGGAAAAAAGCAGAGTGGATCTGTCCTCTTCTGTCCCCCGCCTGTCTTGTAGAAGTTTGGAAGGACTTTGACCAGCTGGGTCTCCCAGCCTCGAGTCCACAAGCACTGAGAATCTCCTCAAAGCCACTGACCCCCTGTTGGGAGTGGGGGTGGATATGGACCCCTTCCTCCTGTTCCCTCATCTCCCAGAGAGGGGTTTCCCATCCAGGGATGGGTTCCCCCACCCTTCCCAAGACACCCTGGTGCATCTCACCTGAGGATGAACCCAACCCCCAGGGGGGCACATGGCAACATCTGTGGACATTAGTGGACATCATGACTTTGGGGGGGTATGCCTGGCATCAAGCGAGTGGGGGCCAGGGAGGCCACTCGGCCCTCCACTGCCCAGGACGCCCCCACAGAGAGTGATGGGTCCCGGTGTGAGCAGTGCCGGGCGGGGAGAGGACAGCAATCGCCCGTTGGCTGGCTTCTCATCCACCCTCTTCGTGCCTGGGGGCTCTCACGACAGCTTTGCTCACCCTGTCCCTCCAGGATAAGCGTCCCAGAAGGTGCCGGCCTGTCTGCTTTCCTTACCCAAAGAATTATCCTCGCCCCAAAAAGTGCCTCCAAGACTCCAGCTGGGTCTGACTTGTTTTCCCCGAGGGGCCCGGCCATCTCCGTCCAGGAGATTCCCAGCAGCACCCCGGCTTCACCCCCAGTCCCTCCACAGCTGCCCACGGGAGCTTCCAGAACGTCGACCTGATTATACGGCCCCGCCCCAGGCTGGCCCCCCACCCCCAGGCTGACTCCCCTCCCACCCTGCCCCCGGTTTGCTCCACACCCACCCCGCCCCCAGGCTGGCCCCGCCCCTGCCTGGCCCCGCCCCCGGGCTGGCCCACCTTCCGTAGGCTCTCTCTGCTTCAGCCTGGGCTGGAGGCCTTGTTCTCCCTGGAGCTGAGGAGGAGCAGAGGAGGAGTACCCTGCCCGCCTGGTTTCCACCTGGCCTCGCTCCTCACCTCCAAGCCTTTGCACATGCTGTTCCCTCGGTACCCACACAGTCTTGCATCACACCCCCACGAAATGGCTGTTTCTCCTTGTCAGCTCTCAGTTTACCGTCCCCTCTCTGGGACTGTGGTGTTTGCTCAGCACCTTAGGGTGGGCAATGCGTCCTCGTGCACCAGGCTCTCAGGAATTATCCGTGGGTCAAAGGCAAGCACCCCAAAGAGCTATGTGCGCCACTGTATTCCCCAAGCCATTGTACGTGGGCAGCGTCTTGGGATGATTCTGTCCAAAGGGCTGGCGGTAAAAGAGACCCAGGCAGCTCTGGGGCCAGAGCACCAAAGGCCTGTGTGACTTCGTCACCCCTGCGACGTTGGACCCCGAAGCTACATGTTGTGATGGCAGAAACTCCACCATCCTGGAGCCCCGAGTGTCTACCGGGAGCCGAGCCCCACCAGCCAGGGGCACACAGGTGAGCGATCAGTGCCTGTTGTTCAGTCACTGAGGTCCGCGGGCGGCTGGTGACGTGGGTCACTTAAGCCGTGCTCCCCGGTACCACCCCTGCCGCCCGCAGCCGACCCGGCACTAGTTCATGCAGGACGAACTCCTTCATCGTCCAGAAAAGGCACAGGAGGCTGAGAAAAGGAAAGCCACATACCCGCAGCTACACAGCCCTCCCGCAGGAACGGTGCCCAAGAAAAGCAACAGTCCTGGTTCTCCAGCCCAGTACAGAAAGGCAGTTGCGATAAATACATTTATTTCCCCGAAGTCCACCTGCCCGTCCAGCCCCATGTCCAGCAAGGGAAGATGGGAGGGAGTCAGCCAGAGGGCAGACGAGACTTAGCACTCACAGGTATGAATGGAGAGGGGGGTGTCGGGGTCTCTGTCCGGGATGCCCCTCCCCTAGGAGCCGGGCCAAGGGTGCAGGAAGATGGGGGGTCTCAGTAGACCACCTCGTACACGGTGGCCTTCTTGTCCCCTGAGCCTGTCACAATGTACTTATTATTTCCGGAGATGTCACAGCTCAGCACGGAGGATGATTCCTTGGACTATGGACAGGGATGGGGGGAGGGAAAAAAGGGGGAGGTGAGACGGGGCCTTGCACAACGTTCAGAGGGAAGAGGCAGGGCAACTGGGGAGTGCCTGCCCCAAAGGATGAGCCTGTGGTCAAGGCTGGGGCTGAGACAGGACTCGGGATTGGGGAGCCCGCAGTGGGGGGCCAGGACTCTCCCAGTCGGGGGGCAGATGATGGGGGAAGGAGGGTGACACATTTTTCCAGAGGGAGGTCCGCTGGAATCGAGCCTCTGGACAGTGACAGTGCTCCTGGGAAGGGCAGGACCTCTGTGCTCCTGACACCAAGAGGGACGGAACTGAAGCCCTGCCCTTTCGTAGGCAGCTCAGAGAGAGTGTGCGGTAGGCATGAGGCCGCACAGCACAGCGGAGGGCTAGCTAAGGCTACTGCACAACGACCTACAGCAGCAAATCTTTCCTGTAAAGGGCCCAGCGAGTTCTCCGGCTTTGCCAAAGGCCCGGATAAGTCTCGAGCCAAGTCCAGAAGCCAAATAAATCTATGTCACATGATTCTCCTTTTGTTTTCCTGCCCTTAAAAAATGTAGACATCCCCCCATACCCATTAGGATGGCTATGACCAAAAAAGACACAGTAAGACGTGTCGGTGAGGATGGGGAGAATTTTGAACCCGCGTGCGCTGCTGGTGGGGTGGAGAATTGGAAAAACAGTCTGGTAGTTTGTCCCAAGGTTACACAGTTATCAGCAATTCCACTCCAAGACATCTGCCCGAGAGAGATGAACACGTGCCCACAGCAGCAGGATTCACAACGGCCAAAACGTGGAAGCAACCCACGTTTCCATCAACAGGTAGATGGGTAAGCACAATGCAGCCCATCTATACTAGAGGATATGATCCAGCCTTAGGAAGGAAGGGACCCCAACACCTGCCACGATGCGGAGGGACCCCCAGGACACCGGGCTCAGTGAGAGGAGCCAGATCCCAAAGGACACATCCCGCAGGACCCCACTCCCAGGAGATCCCCAGAGGAGTCCCGTCCACAGAGACAGAGGAGAGGGTGGGAGCCAGGGCTGGGGCAGGGGGTGGGGAGTCCGTGCTTCATGGGGACAGAGTCTCCATGTGGGGAGATGGAAAGTTCTGGAGACAGAGGGTGGGGGTGGTCTCAGGACAGGGTGAGTGTGCCTCATGCCGCTGAACGGTATACTTAAAAATGGCTAAGATGGTAAGTTTTATATGTCTTTAAAAAATTAAATACACACACACACACACACACACGAAGAACCCAGGCTGCAGGCAGGTACGGCCTTAGGGCCACAGTGTGCAGACCCTGCTTTAGTAGCTTGCTGGCTGGGGGGGGGGGGGGGGGGGGGGGGGGGGGGGGGGGGCGCACTTGGAGGACCCTGGGGAAGTTCCACGGTTTACCCACCAGTGCAGCCACCCTGGGGCCCCTGTTCGCACGGCGTCCTGCCCTGCCCTGCCCTGCGGTACCTGGAAAATGCTGGCTCCATACGGTGTCCTCCAGGCGTTGAGCAGGTTGTCTTTCCCAGTGCTCACAAACCAGCGCCCTGGGGAAGGGGGGGTGGGGGAGTTCTAGGAGGGAGGAACTGAAGATGGGGGGGCGCTGGCCTCTCCCTTCCTGGCACCTCTGCTCTCACAAGGGAAACACTGGGCCCGAGGGGGCTCCATCTGGACTTCGAGAAGGGGGAGTCCCCAGGAAAGGGCTGCCAGATAAAATCTGGGATGTCCGGTTACCTTCGAATCTCAGAAAAACCATAAATCACTTTTAGTACAGATGCACCATGAGTGTTTCATGATTTATTATTAATTTTTAGTATATGGGTGTCCCGTGCAATACTCGGGACATACTTATACTAAAAATCGTTTGGGTCTTTTTTTTTTTAAGTGTAAGTATATCTCATGCACTAGTTAGGATATATTTGCATGAACAAACGAGTGGCTTTTAGTGTAAGTATGTCCCAATGCAATACTTGGGAAAAACTTACACTAACAAAGGATCTGCTAAGATTCAAATTCCACCGGGCATCCCGTGTTTTGTCGTGTGGGTTGTTTGTGGTGTGCTGTGTTTTGGCAGCCCCATCCCAGCGCCCTGGAGCCCTGCCCAGCCCGAAGACCCACCGCAGGAGGCGAATTTGAGGGCGAGCACACAGCTCTCGTGAAGGTGCAGCTGGTACTTCTCGGGCTTGCGGACATGTAGCACCTCCACGTTGCTGCTCTCCATGCCGACCGCCAGCCAGTCCTGGTTGGGGCAGTGGCCCAGGGAGAAGATCTGGGGGGTGCAGAGGGAAGAGGGGAGATCAGAACCCCCTTCAGATGGTGGAGGATGCCCGGGGGGCGGGGGGAAGAGGAGAGGCCCAGCGCTCTCCCCGAGGCAGCCCCGCACGAAGAGGCAGCTGGCCCAGGGCCTGGAACACAGCAGGCAACTGCATGTCGAATCATTAATATTAATCAGAATTACACGGAACCCTGGGGCCTCACATCCATTATCCGGTCTGAACGCACAACAGCTCTGGGAGGGAGGGAAGAGGGAAGAGCGTGAAGCCGGATGAGGACAGTCGCCCCCCCCGTGAGCAGATGGTGGAAGGCAAGCTGAGACCCCGGCTCGCTCAAGGTCACAGATCCATGAAGGATCGGGCCTTCGGACTCCCAGCTTGGAGCTCTCCCCGCTTGCCAACACCTCCTCTGACTTTGATCTGAAAGGGCTCGGTGGCCTCACCGTGCCGTGCCCCAGCCCGAGGGAGGCATAGTTCCACCCGAAACTTCTCAAAGTCTTACTGCCAGGACACGTGTGGAAAGAACCATAAATTGAGAGCAGAGAGAAGACTGGGAGGTTTTACATGTTCTCTCCTTGGCCATACAGAAGTGTTCCTGTATACAGACAGGAGGCCCAGCAGGATGGGAGACACTCACCATGGGATCCCCAGAGAACAACCCATCTAAGTTTCAGGGACAAGGGACAGACAACTATATCCACCTGCACCCCTGACTTCCTTATCAAAGAAATTTTAAGCTAAAGAGAAGGTAGAATAGAAAGAGTTTGGGAGTTAGCTACCCACAGGCTTCAAGGAAGGGGGCAAAATGGAGATGGGTTTTGAAGGATGAGCAGGTAGGAGTTCACCAATTTGTCAAAAGGAAGGGAAAAGCATGTCAGCTGGAGGGAACCATCAGTGGAGAGATCTAGAGGTGTGGCAGGGCATGGTGTGTGTGAGAATAGAGCATGGGGGTCTTAAATGTCAGGCCAGAGAGCTCACACCCTGCCCCCAAGGCAGAGGGAAAGAGGATCTAGGTGACGCTGCTTAGCCCTGAGGAGCCCTCTGGTTCTGTTCAGCCCCTTCACTACATCCTTCAGTCTGGACTCGCACAATGCCCTCAACAGAGACCCCTGTCCAACTCCCATGTCAACCTCTACCTGTCCCCCCAGATCACTGGCTCCCCCATGGTGAGTCCGAGGGGGTGGTCAGGAACTCTCAGTAGGGTCAAGAGATTGAAGGTCCGGAGGAGAAACGAAGGAATGGGAGAGTGGCTCCGCACAAGCATCTGGAAAGGCGATCTGAGGGTCTTAGTAGGCCCACAGCTTACTAGGAATCAGTTCCTTTATGCTTCCCTGTATCTGTCCCTGGAGAATTAAGGGGGAAGCCTGCGGATGCGTCCGAAGGACAAAAACGACGGGCAGACAGCAGGTACTTGGTCCCACTCAGCCCATGGAAGTGAGTGCCTTGGGTGGAGAGGAGGGGTCTCCGGATGCCCGAACCTTCTAGGGCCCTCCCAGCAGACGCAGTGCCGCACCTGGGAGCTGAAGTCGTGCTGCTGCAGCTGGCGGCCCTCCCGCAGGTCCCAGCAGCGCACCGTGTTGTCCAGGCCCCCGGTCCAGAGCCGAGTGCCGTAGTCGGAAATGTCGATGCAGCTGGCACCGTCCGTGTGGCCCTGGAACTGCCTGCGGGGAGAAGGGCCCCGGCGACCGTCGTGGGGCGGGGCCCTCCCACGCCACTCCTCCGCCCCCCACAGCCTGCGGGCCAAGGGGGCGGCGGCCGCCCACCTGACCATGGTCTGGTTCTGCAGGTCCCAGACCACGATGTTGCCGTCGCTGCAGCAGGAAAAGCAGACCTTGGCGTCGGGGCTGACGGCCAGAGCGTAGCAGGCGGGGGCCGAGGAGGTGAGCTCCGCCTTGATGCGCGGGGTGGGCGCCGCCAGGTCCCAGATGGACAAGGTGCTGGCCTCGCCGCCCACGATTAGACTCCGGCCGTCGGGCAGCAGCTTGCAGGAACGAATGTAGTTGTCCCGGTTCTGGGACGGAAGAGAAGCAAGCGTGTAGGGCCCGCCCTCCGGACCCGGCCTCCCCGCGCCCGGCGCCAGCTCCCGGCTCCGAGGCTGCGAGCCCCGCCCCCGCCGGACAAGCCCCGCCCCCGCCGTCGGACAAGCCCCGCCCCGCCGTCCTCCAAGCCCCGCCCCGCCCTCACCAGGCAGTCCAGCTGCGCCACCGGCGTCTTGGCGCCCGGCTGCCCCACGTCCCACACTTTCACGCAGCCCTTGCCGCCCGTGTACACGTGCTGCGTGGAGCCGCTGATGGTGACGGCGCAGACCACCTCGCCGTGCGCCAGCGTGTGCAGCTGCCGCGCGTGCCGCGGGATGCCGGCGCCCACGAGCGCGTCCGAGGGGAAGGGCACCGGCTGCATCTGCCCGTCGGCAGACACGTGGAAGGAGTAGGCCCTGCGCCGGAGGAGCAGGAGGAGGGCCGTGACGCGCGGGGAGGGGACCGCCGCGCCCCCCCCCCCCCCCGGGGCAGGGAGGTGCCTTCCCCGCCCGGTGCCCCCATGCGTTTGGGGAAGGAACGCCATGATCACAGGTGACCCGGCAGTCAGCGTGGTACAGAAGAGGAGGGGGT
>NW_023270855.1:56737978-56754026 GCF_011800145.1 Mirounga leonina | reverse complement strand
GCAGTCAGCGTGGTACAGAAGAGGAGGGGGTCCTGGCCCTAGCCCGGCGCCCCGCCCCGTGCCTGGTAAGCAAGCACTGAAAGTAAATGCTGAGTGGAGAGGATCCATCCAGGGAGATGCCACGCCGGGAGAGCTCCGGAGAATGGGACCCAGTAGTAACACCAGCCACATGTGGCCGATTATATTTAAATACATTTACAACTTCAGTTCCTCAGTGGCAAAAGCCACAGGCGGCCGATGGCGATGGCAATCACTGGACAGCGGTAGGTCCAGAACATTCCCCATCGCGGCAGAAAGTTCCTGGGTTCTTGAGGCTGGGTCCATCTCTGGGTCCATGCACTGTGGGCTGTGCAGCAGTATCCCTGTCCCCCACCCACTGGGGGCCACATGTGGGTGTGACAACTAAAAATATCACCAGACATGCCAAATGTCCTGGGGTGGGGGTGGGGAAGGCAAAATGCCCCTCCCCCCTCGTTGAGAAACAGTGGTCTACATTTTGCTTGTTACACACCGCTCTCTCCAGAGAGCTCCTCAAGGAGAACCTCTGGAAATGCAGCAGGGAACCCCAGCCCCCACCCCACAACGTAAGCACCTGACAGGAGGCAGGGAGCCCCGAGCCAATACTCACGGCTTTCCGCCAGGGATAGTGGGCAGGGAGGAGGAGATGGATGACCCTCGGAGATGAGGATGACACTCGAATGCCATCTGTCAAAAATGCCAGAGGGGGTGTCACAGGGCAGGTGACTCAAGCCCACCTGTGCCTTCCCCCAGGCTCATCTGCCATATTTCTCTGTTTCTCAGAGGATCCCCCCTCTGTCCATCAGCCCCTCCCCAAGAGGCCGGAGATGCCTGGTCCTCCACCCACACTGCAGCTAGGAGAGCAGAGGTTTTCACTTGCGGGACCCCAAAGCCTCTGCCCAGGGAATCCTAGAATCCCAGAGTCGGAAGGACCCTGAAGAGTCTTTCTGACCTGCTCTAGGGCGAGAGTTGGCAAACTATGGCCCCCTGCTCGTTTTTGTAAATAAAGTTTTATTAGTACACAGCCACACCGGTTCATTTATATGTTGTCTATGCTGGCTTGGAGCTATGAAGGCAGAGGTCCAACTGGTCCAAAGCCAAAAGTAGTTACTGCCTGGGCTCCTGCAGAAAATATTTGCTGACCTCTTTTCTACAACGTCCCTCACAAGTGCCCACCCCGCCTGGGGTCTGGCATGTCCCCAGTGACAGCATTTTCTTCCCTCTGGAGGCACCCTGGTCCACTTCAGGGCGGCTCACTCTATCAGCCATCTGTCCCCGCACTGCCCTCTGGGGCCCACACAGCCCCTGTCTGCTCCCTCTGCCCCAGCTCAGGGGTCTCATGCCCCACTCCTTCAACTCCTTCTCATGAGACCTCACTTCCAGTCCTCTCCCCAGGCTAGTCCTTTGTCTGCAGTCTACTACAATCATTGCAGTCTCTTAAAACTCAGGGCTACCAACTGGACGCCCTCTGCCAGGAGGCTGAATGGGACTCTCAGCCCCATGGCTGGGGCTCTCTGCCCCTTACAATGCAACATACTTACTGTTGCTTCTTCCAGTTATAGGTGCTTATTTGCATTACGCTTGTGGGCTATTGAGACCCTCAGATCACCTTCCGACAGGCACATGCACTTGCCAAGCCAGGTTCCCAACCCTTTCCCTTGTCTCTCCTTATGTAAGTGGTTTCTCCTCCCGGCCCCCAGCCCCTGTGCCCTGCTGGTGCCCCCACGCCGAGGACTCACCATGGGGGACCGTCCATACACTACAGAGCCGCTGACTTGGGGGGACAGGTGGAGGCTAACGTAGGAGCTGGGCACAGAGAGGTCCCCATTAAGGGCGCTGTGGGAGCTCAGGCTGAAGGATGTGGTGAAGGGACTGGACAGTGTCAGGGGGCTCCTCAGGGCTGAGTGAGAAGAGACAAAGATAGGTCTTCAGACACCTTGGACCCAGATCCAGCCTTCCACGGCCTTGGCTGGTCATTGGGGCTGCTGTGGTCTGGGCCAGCATCCACCACACCCTTTCAAGTTTCCAGATGTTTGAGAATAGTTCCCTCTGGCTGACATGGGTTCCCTTTCCTTCCTCAGCCGCTGAACTCCTACTCACCCTTCAAAACCTAGACCCAATGTCCAGCAATATCTCAGGAACATCCCTGAGCCTCCTCACCACACCCCTAGCCTCTAACCTTGCCCATTTTGGTTCCCTCCCTCTACCCTAGCCACGATCACACAGGGCTAGGAGTTTTGGGGTCTGGGTCTCCTTCCCCACCATCTGGGAGCTCCTCGAGGGCAGGTTCCAGGGCTGATTTCTTTTTGGGACCCCAGGACCAGCACAGGGGCCATAAGACAGAAAAGGAGAACATGTCATCCCCACATTAATGATGGGGAACCTGAAGCTCAGAAAGGTTGAGTCACTTGCCCAAGGTCACACAGCTGATGAGTATCCAAGGCTGGCCTCAACCCCAAGGTTGTCTGACTCCAAAGCCTGTCCGCTTTAGTGCCTGTCCGAGTGCACTAGGCTAAAGCTCTTGAGTAAATCATTTCCCCTCTGGGCCTCAGTTTCCCCACCTGTCAAGCCAAGACAGCGAGGAGACCGAAGCCCAGGGTGAGTCAGCACTGGGCTCAGAGTCCTGGAAAGGCCAAGGCCATGCCAGACCTGGATTCAAACCTCCTGCTTTCCCCACTCCCTACCATTTTCTAGAACCCTCCCCTCCAGGAGACCTGTTCTGACAGGCCCCAGCAGACGCTCACCAACACTGTCCGTGCAAGGTGCTGGCTTGGCAGCAAGCTGGCGGAGGTGACCGGCTGAGCTGGGCCCGGGGGTGGACGCATCCTGGGGCGGGGAGGAGTCGCAGGACTTGGGGGCAGGAGTGCTGGCGGGAAGGTCGTTCTGGGGAGAAAGGTCAGGACTGATCACCCCTGGCACCTGGCACCTGGCAGCCCACGAACTGGTGAGAAACTAGGTGGGAGAAGGGAGCAGGTACATCCATGCTAGGCCAGGGCTCGGGGGAGGTGCCCGCACGCCAAGCAGCGCCTTCGGGGGTGGCGTGCTCCCCCCCCCCACCCCCCCGCCGCTGATCCCCTGAGCATGGGGACAGGCGTGGGTCTGCACACGGGGAGCGCCAGGCGGGTGCCTGAGCAGGAGGGAGCACAGCAGGGCAGGACCCTGCGCGAGTATAGTAAGGCACGCGATGCGATACACGGTCAGGAGTGCGGCGTAGACTGGCCTTGAGCAGGAGCACGCCTGCAGGGAGCGGGCTTGCAAGAGAAGGCCGCAGGAAGTCGGGAGGCTGTCCTGTCCTTTGGGGCCGAGGAGTGGGAAACTCGTGGGGAGGGAGAGCACGCGGTGCCCGCCACACGCGCACGCCCACGAGGGGGAGTGGGAGGCGACCACGTGGGACAGGGAGGCCTTGGGGGCGCTTCTCTGGGAGAACAGAGCTGCCCCTCCCCCTCTGGTCTGCTGAAGTGGAGGAGGTCACCGAAGATGCCTTGGGAGCCCCAGCCTCTGCGGTCGCCATGGCAACCTGCTGGGAGGGGAGGCCTGGAAACCGACGCACTCTCTGGGTAAGTGCAGGGGAGGGGTCTGGGGAAGGTTTGGGGAGGGAGGGTGGGGACAAATGGAGCCCAACTGTGAACGCCCAGGGGGGAGAAGCTCTTCGGGGGTTCCTACACCTGGCACTGAGAAAGTTGTTCCCATAGTAATCCTCTTGCCTTTCGGGGGCAGGGATGACAGCTCAGGTGGGGCTGGTGCATCCCCAGTGCCTCTCAAAGGCTTTAACACTTGAGGGGCTGGAGTCGGCCTCGGCCTCGGCCTCGGCCTCGAGAGCCTGCATCCTACAGCTCACTGTGTTCATCTCCAAGGGGCTTCCTATTTCTTGCAAGAAATGCTTGGCTTCTCCACAAGATGGTGAGTGGTCTTTTCTTATGTATTTAGGTTCCCCAGAGCCAGTCCACTTGGGAAAAACGCTTGGGTAGAGTAGAGGCGGTGTTCAGGAAGGTGGCAAAGAATCAGAGCCTGGCTGGTTTCTCCCCACTCCACACCTAATGTGGTTGCACCTGTTTCCAGGTCCCCAGGATGAATAAAGTGAGTTTCAAGGCCTCCCCTACTCCTTACCAGGACAAGCTCCTTGGCTCTGGGGAGCGGGGAGCCGAGGCTGGAGGCCAAGGAGGCCGGGCTGTCCACAAGGTCCCGACGGGCAGGGACGCAGATGGGTGCCTTTCCACACGGGGTGGTAGCTGGGCTGGGGGGCTCCGAGGGTTGGTCCTGGGTTTGAGGAGGTGACGTTAAGTGGAGATGAAGTGGGCGAAGAAGGAGAGCCTCTCTCTATACCCCTCCCAAGCCCCATCCCACACTCCAGACCGGGCACCTACGATCCACCTTGGGAGGATTATGACGGCCCTGCCACCATGCCTTACTTTACTCATCTGTACAATGGGACTGACAGTACCCACTCCTTAAGCACACACAGCGACTACTATGTAAGGGCTTTTGTTGTCCCCCACTGAACAGATGGGGAAAAGTGAGACCAGGGAAGGCAGCATAGTCCCCCAGTCGCACAGTGAGCCAGGGCCTGAAGCCACTTCTGCTGTCCATCCCGTGTCCTCTGGGCCTCAGTTTCCCCACCTGCGCTACAGAGAGGAGGTCGGCTTGAGGTGTCCCCCTATCCCCTACTCCCATGCCACCCTCATCCCGGCCTTCAACAGAGAGGGGGCCAGGACCCCCCCTTCCCTCTGGGCCCCCCAACACTCTGGAAAACCTACCGCTCGCTGTGCCCAGACCTCTGAGTCCCGGAAGTCAGAGGCTGGACCCCGACTCACCTCGTCCACCACCAGGTTGTAATCGCTCTTGTCTTCGTCACTCTCCTGGGGGGACACGGGGGAGAGAGCTTACCCTGGCCATGCCCCTGCCTCCACGTCCCCTTACTCATCCTCAGGAGGTGGGGCATACACAGGGCCAGCCCCAGTCTGATCAGGATTCTGGGGCTCCAGAGGCCCCTTTGCTTGGTTCAGAAAGAAGGTTGCCATTTGCTCAGGTGCAAAGGGGGATTTGGGAGGGTGGGTGGGTCCCTCATGGAGGAAAATGAGGGGGATGGAGCTGAGTACCCAAGACTTGCTGTGGGGCCCTGAGTGCCTCCCAGCCCTCCCTGGGTCTGTTTCCTGCTCTGTGCAGTGAGGGGACAGCCAGAGACCAGGAGTCATCCAGACCTCCCTCCTGGCTCTTACTCCAGAGTCGATCAACCTCTCAGGATTGTCCGTCTCATCTACCCATCTGCCCACCCCCATCCCCATGGCCTAGCAGAGACCTCATCCCCGCCTTAGCCTCCTGGACTTCAGCCTTGCCCCCTCCAAGTAGTCCTCCAAGCTTGCCCCAGAGGGATTTTCTTAACACCTGTCCCCACATCTGTTCTACCTCCTTCTGTGGCTCCCCATCACCCTTGGGAGGAACAGTGTTGTCTGGGGCTGCCCTCTGGTCTAGCTGAAAAGCAAGGGAAGACCAAAGCCTGCAGCCCGAAGGCCACATCTTCCCAGCAGGGGGGCATTTCTTTGACCCCCGCACCCCCAATTTTCTTCTTTAAAACAAAATGAGTTGCTGACACGTATAGAACAGCTGTTATGATTGTTGAAGACTAAAGGCATCTCTGAGAAACAGAAGGATTGGCCAATACTGGGCCTGCCAGGAGCCTGGGACCAGGTTAAGGCCGTTCCTGTGGATGAGACAGGTGCTTCCCCACCAGCCACAGTCCCAGCCCCCACTTTCAGCCTGGCCCCTGGAGTGCCAGAGGCAGAAACTACAGGTACAGTGCTCCTCCAGTGAGGGAGGGGGTCCCAGCCCTGGAGAAGGGGAAATTCTAGATGGCTGAGCCATAGCCAGGAGGTAGGAAAACAGATGCCTGGTCCAGAAGCTACAGAGACAGAGCAACTAGAGCTGGGCCTGGCCCCATAGGGGCTCTTCTGGTTGCTCAGTGCTCCCTGGGCAATGGGGAGCTATGGAAGGCTGTAGAATGAGAGTCATGGCCAGAGCTGGGCTCTGGAAGGCTCTGAGGAGCACGGCTGGGGCCCACTCCAGTCTTCTGCTTGCCCCCCACTTACATAAGGTCCTGACAGATCCTTGTCCTCAGCTCGCTGCTTCCCACTGCTCCCTAGGCCACCCGGTCGCTCCTCTTCCACCACACTCTCAGGGGGTGAGGGGGATGCGCTCTGCAGAGAGACAAGGGCCGGGCGGGACAAAGGGTCAGGGTCCTGGGGCCCCAGACTCCATCCTGGCCCAGCCAAGACTGAGGGTCCCAACACAGTTATTAGGATCTATGCCTCAAGCTTCCCATCTGGGAAATGGGACCTTCCAAGGGCAGACTCGATGCTAAGTCCTTGGCCTCACAGCAAGCTTATGGGCAAATGATGGTTAATCCCATTGTACAGACAGGGAAACTGAGCCTAAGGGAAGACAGGGCTGTACAGTGAATTAGGGGCCGAGACAGGACTCAAAACCAGCCCACACATGCCAACAATATGACCTTTGAAGGTCAAAGCCTGGGTGAGCAGGCACAAAGAACCCCCCTGCCCCCCAGCATCAACCTGCCTGTGGGCCCTTAAACAGTTTGCTCCTTCCCTGGGACTCAGTCTCCCATCTCTACAGAGAGGCTGCCCCACGCAGTGATTTCTCAAGCACTTCTGTTGTGGGATCAATTCTTCAACTGAGATTTTATCTCGAAACCCAATGTGATGGGCAGATAAGAAATCCAGCCTGGAGAGCTGCCTGGCTATATGCAAACACACAAAGGAGGAAGCAAAGTCCCGTTGGGACGATGGGGCAGCTGGGAAAGAAAGCATGCTGCAGAAAGCGCAACCACAGAAGCGAAAACCACGCAGCCACTTAAAAAAGAAAGTAGAAATCTTAAAAAAAAAAAAGTGGGAGGTGGGGTGGGACGCCTGGCCGACTCAGTCAGCAGAGCGTGCGACTCCTGACCTCAGGATGCTAAGTTCGAGCCCCACATTCGGTGTAGAGATTACTTAAAAAAAAAGAAAGATGGGGCGCCTGGGTGGCTCAGATGGTTGAGCTCTGCCTTTGGCTCAGGTCATGATCCCAGGGTCCTGGGATCGAGCCCCGCGTCGGGCTCCCTGCTCAGCGGGAAGCCTGCTTCTCCCTCTGCCTCTACCGTTCCCCCTGCTTATGCTCTGTCAAATAAATAAAATCTTCAAAAAAAAAAGGAAAGAAAGTTGAGATGTGACAGCATGGAAAGATGGCCACAATGTATCACCAAAGTAAAAAAGCAAGCAGGGAGAGAGGCAGATGCCTTGGCATTTCTCTGAGACCTTGGGCAAGTCGCCTCACCTGTCTGCATCTGTGTTCTCATCTGTAAAATGGGGATGGGAACAGCACCCACCTCAATGGCTGCTGGGAAGACCCAGTGAGCCGTGGAACGCTTGGCCTAAGCCAGCGCCCGGGCCGCGGTGAGTGCTCACTGTTCTCTCTGGAGTAACCAGCCCATGTGTGTGCAGATACAGAAACCCATGTGATATACCAGGGTCTCTCCCCTCAGCACTGTGGGCCCACCACGGGAATGCTGGGGGGCTGAGCATCATCCCGGGCCCCACCCCCTCGATGCCAGGCGCTCCGCCAGCCACAGATGTCCCCACACATGGCCTGGTGTCCCCCCGGGGGTAGAATCTCTCATTTGACCACCACTCTTTCCTCGTATCAAGTGCGTTCCCACCACAGAGCAGCTCCTGTGTAGAATCTGTCTCTGGGGGGGGGCATGCCAGACACCGGGGAGAAGTTTGGAAGGAGGCGCTTCAAACTGACGACAGGAGTCATTTTAGGAAAGGGGACTTGGATGGGGGGTGGGCAGTGGCTCAGGGCAAGAGCCAGGAGAGCCATAGTCCCTTTACTGGGTCAAACAGGGTCCCTCAAAGTTACGTGTCCAGCCAGAAGCTCAGAATGGGACCTTATCTGAAAATAGGGTCTTTGCAGAAGTAATTTGTTTCACTGAGTGCATACTGGATCGGGGTGGGACCTAGTGCAATAGGACTTAAAAAGGGTGGGACACACAAGACACACAGGGGAGAAGCCACGTGAGGATGGAAGTAGAGACGGAGTGATGCAGCCACGAGCCAAGGAGCCCCAAGGATGGCCAGACGCCACTAGAAGCTGAAAGAGCCAAGGAAGCATCCTTCCCAGAAACGCTGGAGGGAGCCGCCCCGCTCACACCTCCATTTCAGATTTCTAGCCTCCAGAACCGGGAGAGAATAAATGTGTGTTGTTATAAGCCATGCAGGGTGCACTAATTTGTTCTAGCAACCCCAGGAAACAAACACGGTCCGTTTTCTACAGGAAAACCATCTACAGAGATCGTTCTCTGTAGGAATTGTCTCGTATTAAACAAGTAAACAGGGCCAGTCGGCAACTGGCAACGTTTATCAAAAATGTCATCTCTGCCTCAAAAGAGGCATTTACAGGAGCGTATGCTATGGACAGTCTCTTATCCGACCCAAAGGTGTTCCTGTGAAGATGTCCACCAGGGCGCTGTTTATCGCAGTGAGAAAGGGAGAAATGGTCTCCGACACATACTGTTAAACGAGCAAGACACAGAGCGGGGACATAAACTGCTGCCACTGGTCCACTTGGCCTTGAACGTGTGCGAACATACAGACGCGCACGCGCATGCGCACACCCAGAACAGTGCCGGCCGGTAGCACGCAGGGAAGCTGAGTCACCTCCGGGGGTTGCACCGTGTGCAGTTTCCTGCATTCGATACTCTATTTTATACAACCCTTTACCGTTGGGGGAGTCTGGTATAAGGGTGCCCGGGGCTTCCCTGTACTTTTCTTTGCAACCTCCAGTGCATTTATAATTGTCCCCAAACTAAACAATTTTTAAAGAAATTACACACGGGCATTTCTTGGATGGATGATGGATACATTAATGAATGGAGGGCTGGGTGGAATGCATTTATTTATTCAATCGCCAAAAAAAAGCTCAAGCTGGAAAACTCTCGACAAATCTCTAGCCTGATGGGCATCTCCCACAACCAAAAGGCTTCAGGTGACCCAGCTGAAAAACCAGATATGGGTCTTGTTCTGAGGACCCTATCAGCTCAGAACCACCAGCTTCAGCCACATGCGAATAGCAAGCAAACATCACACAAGTTCCTGGATGCCCTTCAACTTACCCTGCTCGGGGCTCTCTCCACTGGAGGTTGGGAGTGAGGCAAAGGGAGAGAGAAGAAAAGATGAGGGTTTCGTAGCCCATGGTGCCAGAGGGCGCACCCCTCCAGAGTTTCTAGAGCCCTGTCCCCAGCTCAGAACCTCCCTTCTCCTTCCAACACCCTTGCAAAGGAATGGGTTGTTCCTCCCCTGAACCATTCAAATAGATGCCCAGAGACGGGCAGTAACTCGCCCAAGAACACACAGCCAGTGGGGGAGTAAAGTTGACCCCCAGGGCCCTGCAGTCCCCATCATTCACTCCCTCACACTTCAGTGAATTTGGTGCTCTGGACAGGGTGGCCTGCCAGTTCCCCCTCCCCACCGTCCCCCTGGCCAGTGCCACCCTGTGCTGCCCGCTCACCTCTGGATCCCTCAGCCTCCCCACCTGCCCGGTCTTCCTTGGCGGCCGCAGCCAGCTGAGCCTGGGCGGCCAGTGCTCCGGACAGGGCCAGCAGCCCCGTGGCACCGCTGCCCACCAAGCCAGCAGGGCGAGGGGTGAGGGGCACAGGGGGGGCATGGTGGGACAGCGGCTGGAGCTGCTGCTGCTGGAGAGAGGAGAGGTGGGCCAGGGCCAGGCCGCAGCCCAGCGGTGCCCCTGGCCCACGAGGCCGCCCAGAGCCAGCACAGGCTCTGGGCAGAGGGGGCACCCCAGAGTCTGCGGGGAGGCCAGAGCCCAGGCCAGCTGCCCACCCGGCACCCCCAGCCAGCTTTAGCACCTACTGGGTGCCAGGGCCCCGGGGGTGGGGTCTCCCCAGGGCAGGGGAGCGGCAGGGGGGACTCACCCCGATGAGGCTGTTCAGCTCCCCCACGGTCACCTGCTTGGCCCGCTCCATGGCCTGTAGCACCTGCTGTTGATGCTGGGAGGTGGGGGTACGGGGAAGGGGGTGCTCGGGCTCCCTGTCTGCTGGCCGTCCCCATCTGCCCAGGCAGTGCCCTCTGAGGCCCCAGCTCCCCCTCCCCCCTCATCCTTGTCCCCAGCACTTGCTATTTCTCTTCTCTCTCTCCCTTTCCATTTTAAATGTGAGGCAAACACAAAGACAAAGAAACAAAGCATATACGGGGCAGTGAAAACTAGTAATTATAAATCGGGGTTTGATCGATCAGGATCTCCCTGGGCACTGTGGACATCAGGGTGGGTCATTCTCTGGGGGGCGTCCTGGGTGCTGTGGGGGGCTGAGCGGCATCCCTGGCCCCCACCCACTCCATGCCAGGAGCACTGCCAGGCCTGATGACCACAGACGTCCCAAACATTGCCAAGCGTGCCCTGGGGACACCTTCCCCCCCAGCAAAGAACCACGGTCTAAATCAGCACCCAGCTAAACACCCCCGGGTCAAAAAGTAGAAATTGGCAGCTTGGAGAAGCCTCAGTGTCTCTGCCCATCTATGGTCCTTCTTCCTGCCTCTCTCTGCCTCAAGCAATGAGAAAACCTCCTCTCCGCACATTGTTGGATAAGGAAGCCACCGGCCACACGTGGCCACTGAGCACTTGAAATGTGGCCGGTGCAAGTGAAGAACGAAAGGTTTCATTTAATTTAGGACAAATGTCAGTAGAAACTTAATGTAATATATTTACATCGAAATATAGATGAATGTATATTTAAGGGACCACACGTGGCCAGTGGCTCCTGTGGGAACAGACGATATGCGGCTGTTTATCCACACTCCCGAGCTCGGGAATTTGGGCTGCATTCCCACCGAGGACGTGTCAGATGCTACTGGGAAGCTCTGTGTGTGGCACACGCGTGTGTAAGTGTGTCAAGGCCGAGGGTTGGTAAATGTTCTCTGTAAAGGGTCACACAGTGAATATTTTCAGAGTTGCAGGCCTGAAGTTCCCTGTGGCAGCTTTTCTATCTGCCCTTTGATCAGGAATGCTACCATAGAGATCCGTACATGAATGGGCATGACGGCATACCAATAAAACTTTATTTACAAAACAGGCAGAGGGTGGGATTTGGCCCTCCGGCTATAGTTTGCTGACTCCTGGCCTAGAATGGAGTCGCTGGGGCACATGTGTGTGTCTTTATTCACTTCCTAGTCTTTTCATCCTCCTTTCTTCCCAGGTTGCCCTTCTCACCACAGCCACCTTGTCCTCACCCTCGGCTTCAGACACGATCTCTACAGTCTCAGTCCAGCCAGGACATCCCTCCATCCCAAGCTTCCAGAAAATCTCAGATTCAGTGGGGTCCAATGCAAGATGAGCATCTCTCCTGGTTTTGTTCCCCAACACAACTAGGGCCCCCCATTTATCCACCCTGCAATGGAACCTGCCCTCATGTCTCTTACGGACAGAATGCTCCAGACAGAAGCAGGGACAGCTGATGTCAAGGTCCTGAGGCTGGCAGGTACTTGGAGAATTCTTATAAGAGTTAACTTTTTTTTTTTTAAGATTCAGAGAGGTGTTCATACTGCTTTATTATGTCATCTGTCTTGGTTCTACTTTTTTAAAATTATTATTGTGGTTACAGATACGTAAGAGTTGCCATCATAACCATTTCTAAGTGCACAGCTCAGCGGCATGAAGCACATTCACACTGTCATGCAACCACCCCCATCATCCATCTCCAGAACTTTCCATCTCCCCAAACTGAGGCCCTGTCCCCACAAAACACTGACTCCCCATCTCCTCCCTCAGCTCCTGGCTCCCACCCTCTGCTCTCTGTCTGTGTGGATGATGGGTCTCCTCTAGGGACCTCCTGGGAGAGGAACGGACAGTATTTGTCCTTTGGTGACTAGCTTATTTCACTGAGCACACAGAAGAGCTAACGTTTACTGGGTGCTTACTGAGCACCCAGTATCACCCTGGCATGTGTCCGCTTGTCTAAACATCACCACAAAGGCACAGACAAGGCAAGCAGCCAAGGGCACGTGGCCAGGATTTGGACCCAGGCAACCTGGTGGAGCCCCCACTCCTCACCCTCAGCCACCCCCTCCTTCCATCCCTGAAGCCCCTGCTCCAGCCCGGTACCCCCCAGGCCACCCAGCGGAACCAGTGCCCGCCACACTGAGCCGGCCCCCCTCCCCCAGCCCTCCAGCTCCCCTCTGCCCCAGCAGGCCCACTCACCTCCTGCGTCAGGAAGGGGATAATCTGAGCACAGATACCACTGAGGCGCTTCACAATCTCGGCCTGGCAGGAAACAAGGGGGAGGAAGCTTGGAGGGGGGACCCTCCATCCAGACCCTCAACTTCAGACGTAATAAGCCTTGACAAAGCCTGGGAGGTAGGGGGCTGTCACCAGCAGGTGCAAACGGGGGACGCTGCAGCCAGCGAGGCAGAGGCTCGGGGCAGACCGATGGGCTGCCGAGGAAGCGGTCTGCTGAGCGGATGCCCAGGGCAGCCGTGAGCCGGAAGGCGAGGACGGATCCACCAGCCACCAGACACAATCAACAGATTCCCAGGAAGCAGCCACACAGACGCCCCACTCAGATGGGCTACTCAGAAGCTTGGGGGTCATCATAAACAAAGGAGTGGCCCTCACAGGCTGTCTCTCCTGGGCACAGGCTCTCTCTGGGTCCCCTCTGCAACCTGGACCACTGCCAGGCAGAGACCCCAGTGCACCACACTCCGGGGAAGGGCTTTGTGGTGGTGGGCTCATAAAAAGAAATCGTATTTTGCTCTTTGTCCCCAGTTCCTGGCACAGAGCCCCTAAAACTCTTGGGATTTCTCAGTGATGGGCAAGGGATGGGAGGGGATGGCTTTTGCTGCTCTCAGTAAGCCCCTTTCAGCCATACCTGCATTTGTTAGAGGGATGGAGGTCGAGCTAATCACCAATGGCCGATGATTTTGATGATTTAATCAATCAGGCCTATGCAATGAAAGCTCCATAAAAACCCCTTAGAGAGTTGGTGGAGAGCTTTGGGTGGGTCAAAGTATGGAGGTGCTGGGAGGGTGGTGCACCCAGGGAGGCCACGGATGCTCTGCGCCCCCACCCAGGGCTCCCCCTCCACCCCTCTTCCGTCTGGCTGTTCCTGAGCTCCATCCTTTCTAATAAGGAGGTAACCTAGTAAGTCAACAGTTTTCCTGAGTTTTGGGGACTGTTTGGGCAAATTATCAAACCCGAGGTGGGGATTATGGGAACCCTCAATTTATATATAGTTGGGTGGTCAGAAGTTTGGGCCGGAGACCCAGACTTCTGTTTGGTATCTGAAACAGGGGTAGTCCAGTGGGGCTGAGCCCTGAAGCTGGGGTCTGCACTGACTCCAGGAAGACAGTGTCAGAATCAGGCTGAACTGCAGAACGTTTGCTGGTGTCGGGGTTGGAGAATCGGTCGGTGTTCAGAAACCCACATGTTTGGTGTCAGAAGAATGGGGAGTGGAGTGGAGACAATGTGGTTTTACTTGCAGGTTTCACTGGGGACAGGGTCTGGGCCAGGGGTGCCCCACAGAGGCCGAACAGAGGGCAGTGGCGTGGGGAAGGGGGCAGGTATGGCATATGCAGCTGTGTGTGGGGTCAGCCTATGCTCTGCTTCTACCTGGGTTAGAGGGGTGCTAGATAGGGTTCCCACTGGGAGGGTGGAGGCTGAGCCCTAGCACCTGCCTGCCACCCTGTTAGACGGTCTATTTCATGCACTCACGGGACCACGCCCTACTCCAGGCAGATCAGCCCCCTCCAGCCCACACCAGAGCCAGCAGAGCCCACACATACCCAGAAAGGCAAACCCAGGCCACCCACACTCTCAGCCCACCCCCCTCCTCTTCCCACCCACCAGGAAGCCCCCCCCCTTGTTTTAGGCTCCACCCATTGTTTTGATATTCTGAGGGACAGAATCTAAGAGTCCATCAACCTCACAATCTCACAATCTTTCAGGGCCGCTCTTATCTATCAGAGAACCTTGAGGTCAGTGTCAGGTTCTCGGGGTTAATCTTTTCTTTTAAGGAGGTTCTGTGCCCAGCGTGGAGCCCAACGTAGGGTTGAACTCATGACCCTGAGATCAAGACCTGAGCTGAGAATCAAGAGTCAGATGCTTAACTGACTGAGCCATTGCGGCGCCCCATCTTGGGGCTGCTCTTGAACAACTGGAGTCAATTTCAGAACCTTCTGGTCTAACTTAGAACCTTGAATCCCACGCAGAAGCTGACAAGAGTCTCAGAACCTCAGAGCATTAGGGCCCATCTCACATCCTTCAAAGCATCAACAGAAGCTTGAGGTCCATCTCAGACCATCAGGATCCATCTCCAAACATCAGACTCTCTGGGCTGAAAGGGACCTCCAGGACTGTCTGGCCGGCCCCCTCCCAGGGACAGGAGTTGCCTCCACTGCCTCCTGTCCTGGCTGCCAGCCTCTGGGACAAGCCCCCCTTGACAGAGACACCTGGCTCCTGCCCACTTCTTGCCTCTCTGCTGGACCATGTCTCTGGAAGTACAGAATTGTTTTCCTGTTGTGAGGCTGCAATCTGGCCCCCTGGTCCCAGAGATTTCGGGATGAGACCCCTGCTCCCTGGGTCTGCTTTGCTCCAGACTGCTTGAGTGCTGGTCTCTCTCACAGCCTCCAGACCCTCACCCTTCCTAGTGGACACTCTGACCCCCAACACACAGTTACCTGCTTGTGCATTTCAATGTTGAGCCCGTAGGACATCTCATAGTACTGCAAAGGAAAAGCCAATTGGGAACGTCTACTGGGCCAGTGGATGCTGGGTCTTCCAGGAGCCCCGAGGCTGGGGGAATCACAGCAGGGCACAGAGCCTCACAGCCCCAGGGGAGCCCAGAGGGGAAAACCAGAGGAGGAAGCAGGGAGGGGGGCAGGAGGAGGTGCCCAGAGACCATGGCCCCTCAAAGATGCCCATGGGGAGAGGGGACATCCTTGTCTCATTGTTTGCAAGAGTTGGGAGGGCCCTCATAAAGACAGCCTGGAATCCCAACCAGCCCAATTTACAGATAGGGAAAATGAGGCCCAGAGTGGCAGGGTGAGTGGGGTTTCACACCCCTAGCGCTTTTACTCACAGCTGAGTCCTCCTCCCCACTGCCCAGTCCTGGCAATAATGAGCCCCTCACCATGACATAATGTCGTTGCATTTCTGTCTTCTCACTGGCCAGCTTCTCACATTCCAGCTTGAGGCTGGGAAGGAGACGGGGCATGCGGATCCCACTCAGCCCTGCCTCTACCACCGCCCCATCCCCACCGCACCCCCCACCCCGAAAGACGAAAGACGCAGGGACACCCCATCTGAGCCACTTTCCAAAGTGATGGGTTTGGCTCTTTCCCCTCTTCCCACTTCCTTATCCTCACCCCACCTCCTGGTCCCAGTCCCTTCCTACCCCTTCTCAGGCTCAAAGTGTCCCAGTACTGGGTGTCCCCATCCACCTCACCTGCCTTCCACCTGGAAGCCCTCCCTCTCCCCTGGAGTGGGGGGCAGGCTCCCTCCTCCCGGCACCCTGGAGGCCCCGCCCCCGCCTGGCTGCGCCCCGGGGCCCCCAGCGGCCAGCCCCTCTCCCCGGGGCTCCCAGGTGAGCTCCCAGGTGAGCTCCCGGGTCCCCCGGGGCTGGGCGCCCCCGCCCCCCCTCACCTGTGGTACTGAGCCTGGAGAAACTGGAATTCCTCTTTGATGCGGTCGCAGATCTCCAAGATCGAGAACTTGAAGGGCTGGCCGGACTGAAGCGGGGTCTGGGGGGGACGGCGGGGTCTGAGCTCCCGGACGCCCGCGCCCCCACCCCGCGCAGCCCGGGCCCCCCACTCACCGGGTGCCTCCCCTGGGGGTACATCCTGCCGATCCGGAAGCCCCCCGCGCCGCCGGAGCCCGACGATCCCGAGGGGGGGCGGTGGGGGGGTGGCGAGGCGGCGACGGGGCTGGGGTGGGCGCCACCCGGAGAAAGGAAGAGGGGGCGCGGCGGCGCGGGGCCGGG
>NW_023270855.1:56716247-56737578 GCF_011800145.1 Mirounga leonina | reverse complement strand
CCCCCCCCGCCCCGAACGTCGCCCCCTCCCTCCCAGAGGGCCCAAGAGAGAGAAGCAAGGCAGCCGAGAAATACCTGGGGGCCCACTGTGGGGAGCAGCGTGGTGGGGAGGGGGCAGTTCGGGGTCAGAAATGGCCTTTCTGAGGGAGTGGGCTAAGACTTAGGGATCTGGAGGAGGCCGGGAACCCTGCCTCCGACCGGGGAATAGCCCGGTGCGGACACCTGAGGAGGGAGGGACGGAGCCCTAGCCCCCTCTGGGTCTCACTATTCTCATCTGTAAAATGGCAGAGGCAGGGGCTATTTTTAAATGAGATGGTACCTGGACAGCCCTCAGCCTGGCCGGGCACAGAGCAAACTCCCAGAGACCGGACTTGATGCCCCCCTTGCAGACTGGGCTGTCTCCCCTCTCAGACTGAGCTCCTAGAAGGCTGAGTTCCCACTGAGAATGGCCAACTGAATCCCTGCCTTCAGACTGAGGTCTCTGAAGACACGGACTCCACTCCCACCATAGACCACAGACATCCAGGGAGCTTTTCTTTTTTAAGATTTTATTTATTTGACAGAGAGAGACACAGTGAGAGAGGTTCGGAACACAAGCAAGGGGAGTGGGAGAGGGAGAAGCAGGCTTTCCGCGGAGCAGGGAGCCCGATGCGGGGCTCGATCCCAGGACCCTGAGATCATGACCTGAGCCGAAGGCAGACGCTTAACGGCTGAGCCACCCAGGCGCCCCCCCAGGGAGCATTTCTTACACTTACCTGGAAGGTGGGACGTTCTCATTCCAATCTCGCTTATGAAAAACCTCAGGTCCTTTGTTAAGTCAATCAACAAGCATGTACTGAGCACCTCCTGTGGACCAGATACAGCTCTAGGCACTGGGGCACAGCAGAGAACAAAATAGAGAGAGAGACCCTTGCCTTGTATTATTAATGCCTGCGTCTGTGTCAGGAGGTCAGGGAGCAAAGTGTACGAAACCCTACTGAACTGGACTGGAAGGACTCACCTCCCAGCCAACAGATACTTATTGAACATCTATTACATGCCAGGCATCCTTCCAGGTTCCAGGAATGTAAGGGTGAGTGAAGGAGAACTGATTCCTGCCTTCTCTGCGCTCTGGGGACAAGACAAGATCACAGCTTGGTAATTATGCAACTATTTGTGTGTACAAAGGAGGAGTTTGGGGAGCAGTGACAGAGATCAACGAGAGGAACCTACTTATCTGGGGTGTCTGGGAGAGGCCTCGTTGTAGAGGTTTACCTAGGAGATGAGACCTGAAGGATGGGAGGGCAGGGAGAGAAAGAGAGATCCTGAGGACAAAGATATGTGTGTGTACTGGAGTATTCAGTGGCTCCCCGTGGTCATCAAAATAAAATACAAACGCTTCCCTCTTCCCACAAGGCCCTGCACAAACCTCCCTCCCTGCCCTTCCCTCCCTGATCCCAACTGCCTTCATCTTCACCCTCATCCCCTCTGCTTCAGACACCCTGGCCTCTTAACTGTTTTCCCAACAGCCCAGATAGGGGTCTGCCTCAGGGCTTTTGCATTTACCGTTCCCTCTGTCTGGAATACTGTTCCCTTGCTTCGCTTCCTTCAAGTCTCAGCTCAAATGTCACCTCCTAAGAAAGCCCCCTCCTGGCCACCAGTTTAAGCAGTGCTCGCTAGCTTCCTCAAAACACTGTATCCTGTTCTCTCTCCTTCTAGGTCCCACCAGTTTGTTCCCTTTTGTTTTGACATGATCATGTTCCTCTGTGGGTTGTTATATTCGATATATGTCTCACTCACTAGGCTGTGTGGGGACAGATCCTGTCTCTTGCAGAGCCTGGTATACAGTAAATGCTCAATAAATGAATAGGCAGTGAGTGCAGGAGAGGAGAAGAAACAGCTGATCCAGCTGAAGCCAGAAATCACTGGCTACACTCCTGCTGGGAACTTCTAAGAAACCCGAGTTCCACCGGTCTACAATGCCAGGAATTCCAAGTTGGGGGGGGGGGTGGTGTCTGTGAAGTCCTAATTCCAAAACCTTTCCAGGAAGTGCCATGCCTCCCCTGGATGTCCCCCAGGTCGCTAGATGGAGCACCTTCTCCCAGACCTGTTCCTCACCCTGCCAGGCCCCACAGTCCATCCTTCTCCCCCAAGACAGAGCATCAACCTAGCCTCTTCTCTCCCCTTCACCTGCCAAGCAATCCTGCTCCCTATCCCCTCAGCGCCCCCCCTCCAGACTGTGTCAGCTCTTCATCCTCTCCCCTCTGAGCTCAAGCCACCTACCTCCCCCATCCGGACAGCTTTTACTCTTGTCACCTTTTGTGAGTCTGGCCCTCCCTCACTTAGAACCTTCCCATGGCTCCCTGTGGCCCTGGGAACAAACCCCCAGATCCTCAGGCTAGCATCAGACCCCCTCACCACCTGGCCTGGCCTGGCTTCACCTCCTTCCACCCATTCCCATACTCTCTCTGCTCCAGCCGCACCAGTCACTGGTATCACCTACTCCGTGTCCTCTCCCACTTCTGGGCTTTTGCTTGCGTGGTTACCTCTTCCTGGAATTCCCTCCTGCTCCTTTTCTGCCTGGAGAAAATCCATTTCTTCAAGGCCCAGCCCCAAAGCATCTCCTGCAGGCATCTCCTCCAAAAGGTATCTCTACACACAGTGAGCACAGGCTCTTCAGGTAGGTATTTATTCTATAAGCCATCCTCATGCTGGAAGACGCTGGGCTCCTAGATAGGGCCCAGCCCCAGGATGGGGGAGTGGGGGGCAGAATTAAGCACTCGCTCCCAGGCCCAGGGCCCAGGTAGTCAGCAGGACAGAGGGAGCACCTGGAGGGGGACAGAGACTCTGCCTGGTGAGTCCAGAGGAGGCTTCCTGGAGGAGGGGACCTTTACCCAACAGGCTTTAGATGTTTCCACCAGGCATATTCCATGGGGGTGGGGGGGGGCGGATACAGATTTGTGGATTGCCTGAGAAGCCACAAGACACCCCCCCACACACACACATACACACGATGGTGTATGTAAGATATGCCAGGAAGGAGAAGACGGTTTGCTCTGAGCACCGGCTTTGGGAGCAGCTTTGAGAGTTTGGGGAGACTCAGTTGAGAGCAGGCTGTGAGATGAGACCCTCAGGCAGCCTATGACTCCATACCCCGCTGAAATGCCACATGCAGCCAGAGCAGGGGGCGGGGCGGGGGGGTGAGTTACAGTCCGGGCAGTCTAGCACAACCTTCTCATTACCCCCCGAGAAGGCTTCGCCCAGCCAACTCTGCCTGCCAGGGCTTCACGCCCCACGTCTCTAGGCCTCAGTTTCCCCACCTGCAGAATCCGGGAAGAAGCTGCAAAATGGGGGAAGGAGCTTAGCTTCTGATCTCTCAGCTCCCCCAGTACAGAAAGGCTCAGCCCCGGTTCCTGGCTGGGTTTTTATGATGTGGATTTTTTTTTTTTTTTAAAGGAAAAAGCTGAGAAGCAGCGCTGGGACCCCGGATTGCTCAGACCACCTTAAATCAGCCTCGCCGCCTCAGCTACTGTGGAAATTCCTTTCTCCGCGGTGGTTGGCTGGGTGCGCCAGCCAATCCTCCCGCGGCGCTCCCACATGGGTCCGTGACATCACAGGGGCGCTGGCCAATGGAGATCCAGAAACCCGCAACCAATGGCAGGAGGCACTAGGATGGGCTAGGCCAATCAGAAGGCTGCCATTGGGGTATGGAGAGTGGGGCTCCCCCTCCCCGAGAGACGCTGAGAGCCTCGTGGACGCCAGAACTCAGTCCTGTTGAGGGGGTGCGTGGGGGGGGGGGGATCCAGTTCGATTAGTATCTGGAAACCCGGAGTAGCGAGCCACCCCCTGAGCCTGGCGGGCCTCTCCTTAAAAGCAGGAGTCCCTTGCCCCACATACTACCTTGCAAAAGCTCGGCCAGCTGGCGGGCCGACTAGCCGCCTTTCGCCCTATTTCACAGATAGGTAAACCGAGGTAGACTTTAAATCACGCTGGACGCCTCCCACCCCCGGGAATCCCCGGGAAGAGCTGAGACTCTCACCCGGGCCTGGAGGCCCCTAGCACGCGTCAGTTTTTGTCCCCCAGGTCAGATGGGGGAGGGATAAAACGACGTGTAGGCGGAGGGGAGGGAGGTGCTCTTTCCCGTGCCTCAGTTTCTCCGAACGCAAACGCGAGAGGAGGGGGAGCGGGCTTCTCGGAAAGACTACGATCCCCAGAAGCTCTCGCGCGGCGCCCGGCGCGGCTGTCAATCAAAGTAACGTGGGTCCCTCTCCGGGCCAGCGCTCCCCCGCCCGCCGCCTCTCTCCCGCCCGCTCCCGCTCCCTCCCCGCCGGCTCCGGGCCCGGCGCGGTATAATTACAGCCCATTGATCCGACCCGGGCCGGGAAAGCGGCTCCCTCGGGGAGGCCAAGCCTTTGGCTTCCGACTTCGCCAACCTCTGCCTACTGCCCCCCCGCCCCCAGCCGAGCTGCTGGGCCACCAGCCAGGCCTGTCCCCTCCTGCCGGCCAGGGCTCTCGGGTGACCTCTGAGCCTCTGTTCCTGCCAAGGTTGGCGGCGAGCCCCCGTCAGAAGAGTCACACACGTTTTCTTCCACCTGGGAACATGGGGAGCCCTCCCCGGGGTTCTAGCGCCCCCCACCGTGACCTTAAGACTCTTGCGGGCTTCTCTCTGGGCCTCAGTTTACTCACCTGTGTAGTGAGATGGTTGGACAAGACTTGTTCGCGAAGCCAATGCTCTCGGCTGTCCCGTCTGTGAGCAGCCAGGCTAGGCCATGCTGGGGATTCAAGGAGGGGTTCCCAAGTTTGGAAAAGCAGGGGAGACCAAGCAGAACCCTCTCAGCCCCCTGTAGTCAGGGCAGGAGGGACCAGGACTGTCGGCAGGGTGGCAGAGACAGAGCAGGAGTGAGGCCGCTGCTTGGAAAGTTGGGAAGGCTTCCTAGATGTCAGATGGGGGTGTTGACGCTGGGGTTGTGCAGAATGCATAGGAGTTGCCTCATCTGAGCAGTGCATTTATACCACCCTAACCCAAAGGAGACTCAGAGCAAAGCTGGGGCAATGTTAAATCTTCCCCTGGGATTGAGGAGTCCTGGGCTCTGACTCCTCACCTTGCTGGGTGGACCTCTGACCATGCCCAGGCTGTGAAGTGGGGGGAGGGAGAGTCAGGAGAGAAAAGAAGGGGCCACAGTGAGTCCACGATGGCCCCGCAGGTTTCCTCATCTGGAAGCTGGGGTCGATGACAATCTTCCAATAAATGAAGGCTGATCAAGTATTTAAAATAACTCCTAGAAAATGCTCTGGGGGGGTGTAGCCACTTATGGCCCAAAGGCCCTCTCTCCCACCCTGGCTTCACACTTCACAGGGGGACTCTGCATGCACTCTCCCTTCCTCCCCCATCTTTGATCACTCACTGAAATGGCTCAGTCAGTAGAGCGTGTGACTCTTCTTAATCTCGGGGTCCTGAGTTCAGGCCCCATGTTGGGCATAGAGATTTACTTTAAAATAAACTATACATATATATATATAGATGATCAGATCCCATCCTTCCTCTGCTCAAGAATCTTCCAGAGCCCCCCATCACCCTCAGAATAAAATCCAAACTTCTCCCTCTGTCTACTACCGTCCCCTCCCTGTCCTCATCTCCTCCCTCTTTCCCCCTCGCCCACTTCCCTCCAGCCTCTCACGCCTCTTGATTGTTCCGCTAAGAGACCAGGCAAGGTCCTGCCCCAGGACTTTAGTATGGGCTATTTCCTTTGCCTGGCCCATGGCCGACTCTTCTCCCTCTTCCAGTCTTGGCCCGAACATCACATCCTAGTGAGGCCTGGTCTGGCTAGCCTTACAGCAGCCCTCAACCTTCCTACTTGGTCAGCCCCCCTCATTTTATTTCCTTCAGTAAAGCCTCATCCCTCTCTGAACACTTACTGATTATTTCAGTGCCTGCTCCATATATTGGTTGGGAGGATAAAGAGGCAAGCCTAGGGAGGGGCTCCATTTATAACCTAGCTTGCAGGGATCCATGGCCACCTGACGTCACACTTTCCTTGGAGGCCTGGGTTCAAATCCGACCTGGAGGCTGTGTCACACCGTGATTCTGTAAACAAGGGGAATGATAGAAACTTCATCCTGTGGTCATAGGATCAAACGGCTGGACAGGTGAACTGGCCTTGCCTGTTATAACCGTGTGCGCGTGCGCAAGGGGAAACGGGCGGGAGCCAGTACAAAAAGGCAACCTGTATTTTGGGAGCTCCAGGTCATTCCCCCTATCCCAGACCCCACACCCCCCACACCCACTCCATCCCAAGTCCCGGCCTCACCCTCTCCACGGCCCCCACCTCGCGCCTTGCCAGCATCCTGGTGAACCCCACCTCCTGGTGAGCGCTGCCTCCATCCCTGCTCTTGGGAGGTTCCTCCCTGGACCCCAGATTCGCCCCAGTCCCCAGTAGGCATCGCACAGATGTGTGTGGAACAGACTGAGTGGGCATTTTGGATCTTCCTTTTCCGGCCTCTGGTTTGCTGTGAGACCTTTCATTCCTGTCTGGGCCTCAGTCTTCTCATCTTGTCAAGGGGCTGACAACCCTACCTCCCGCAGCCATGATTGCTGGGCCGCCTGGATTATTCCCTTGACCTGGTGTCTGATGCTCACAACAGGCCTACAAAGTAGGGGATGCGAGCCTGGCAGCTGCTTCTGGGCTCTTGCCCTCACCCTTCTCTCTGCCTGAAGTCTCCCACCCTTCCTCCCCCTACCTGTCTTCCCAGCAGGCTCCTGTCATCCAGGTCTCAGCTCAGATGTCACCTCCACGGAGAGAGGCCTCCTGTCATTCTCTGTCTCCTGCCCCTGTTGGATTTTTCTTTGTAGCATTTGACTGTTGTCTGAAATTATCTTATTTGCTGGTTTATTTGTTATCTGTCTTCCCTAGACACTGTGGGCTCCATGAGGTCAAGAGGAGCTCCATCTTGGGTCCCGGGGCACCCACCACAGAGCCCCGTACACAGCGGGCATCCAGTAAATGCCCGTGCCCAGTCGGTCTGGCTTGGGAGCCGGTGGAGCGGAGGCAGCCCAGCCTAGAGACGCCCAGGAACCTGCCCAAGGTCACACAGCACCAGCGCTTGGGATAAGGCTCACAGCCGTGCTGTTCAGGGGCCCCAGGGCCACCCCCCTCCCCGCCGCCCAGGTCGGCCAGACCTAGTGCCCGGCTGCCCGCCGCCGAGGCCGGGAAACCCACCATTAACCACGCGGGCCGGGTCAGCGCGTTACCCAACAGGCCCGGTCAGGCCCAGCAGGGCACAGGGAGCGCGGGCCCCGCCCCTCCCCGGGGCCGGGATCAGGAGGCGGGGAGGGGAGGGGAGGGGAGGAGAGGAGGAGAGAGTGGGGTGCGGGGAGGAGGCAACACTGGGGACAGGGGGAGGCGGGGGAGGAGGCGGAGGGTGGGCGGGAGGGGACGGGTGAAGGGGGAGGAGAAGGAAGGGGCGGAGGGGCGGGGGAGAAGGGGTGGGGGGACGGAGGGTCAAGGGCGGGGGGGAGGGGCGGGCTTGCAGGCCTGGCCGGCGCCCAGCAACGTGGCCCAGGGGCTGGGGTAGGTGGAACAGGCCTGTGCGGAGAGGTGGGGGGGGGCATTGAGGGCGGGGGCGGCTGCGAGGCGGGGATGGCGGGGAGGGGACACAGAGCGGGGGGCACACGGGGAGAGTAGGAGGGAGAGATAGGGAGGAGAGAGAGCTCTAGAAAGACCTCGAAGGACGGTGGGGGGCGAGGCGGGGGAGAGAGAGACGGGGAGACAGAGACTCTGGGACACCCAGAGCCAAGGGCAGAGACAGAGCGAAGGGCAAAGGTAGTGGGAGGGACCCGGGGGGGGGGGGTCCCTGGCGGGCAGGGTGTTTTGGGTGCATGGGTTCCTTCCTGCAGCTCCTAATGTCAGAAAGCATCTGTAGAGGACACAGCCTCCTCCGGAGCCCCTGCCTCTGTCTTCCCTCCAGCCTGGGCCCTCCGTGTCCCTGGGTGTGCCCCTCCTCTGCTCAAACACCTGCCATGGCTCCCAGGCTGGCAGGCAGGCCCCGGAGGAGGCGGCTGGCTTCTCTGCCATTTTCTCTCTTGCTCCCTAAATCTTCACTGAACACCTACTGCGTGCCAGGCGCAATGCTAAGCCCCGAGATTTCAGTAATGACCAAATCGGACCAAATCCCTTTTGTCACGGCACTCAGAGTTGGGGGGGAAAGGGAGAACAAGGGAATATCTGTTGACTTAAGTTGTGTGCAGTGATTGATGCTGTGACGATAAAGCAAGCAGGAGAGGGGGTGTTGGTGGTGGTGATGGCAGCGGGTGATGGCTCTGGGGACAGTGTCTTCCAGGCAGAGGGAAAGGCCCTGAGGTGCTCCCAGGCTTGGTCACCCCCAGGCACGGAAAAGAGGCCAAGAATGGTTAGGCTGAAGGCCTCCACAAGGGAGGGGGGCAGTGCCTCAAGGAGCATCCCTACCTCTCACACCCTCCTCAGCCCAGCGCCCCCCCCCCCCCCCTCCCCCCCCCCGCCCGCACCCCCATCCTCTCGAAGCCCTCCCCTCCAGCACTGGCTCCAGAAGCTTTCTCTTTCTCTTCAACAAAATGGCTCTAAGATCCTGGACCCTGTCGTTTGGGCCTTCCTACATCAGGATCCAGGTTCCTGGCTGTGTGCTCTTGGGCAAGTCACTACCTGTCTCGAGCCTCAGTTTCTTTATCTGCAAATTGGTCCTTCCTTTACAGGTCTTTTCATGAAGTACCTGAGAGATGGGGCGCCTGGCTGGCTCAGTCGGAAAAGCATGTGACTCTTGATCCCTGGGCTGGTAGGTGTGAGCCCCACGTTCGGTGCAGAGATGAATAACAATAAATAAATAAATGTCAAAAAAAAAAAAAAGAAGAAGAAGGAATTAACAGAGACTAGTCCAAACCTTTAGCCAAGGTTGGGACCGTAACGGAAGTTCAGATCGTAGCTGTTTATGATTTCTATTATCCTTATGACTCGCTTGGCCTTCCTGATTATTTCTGGTTGCTCCTAGTGGGGCCAAGAGCTCCTTTAGCTGTGGCCAGGTGACCTGCCATGGCATGGCGCTGCCTTGTTTTGTGGCCTTGACAATTTGCTGCAGTTTTGCGGTCTGCAAAATGGGCAGAGTGACGTCATTTACAGGTCCCCGACTCCACCATCGGCCGGGCTTCTTTCTGCTTCTCCCCCAAGACTGTGTCCGAGCTGCCAACACCCAGAGGACTCAGGAAGGAGGAAGGCAGCAGGTGTACCTGGCCAGCCTGGACTGTGGCCATTTCATGCATCATGCGGGGAGTTCCAGCTCAAACCAGAAGGAGGAGGGAGAGGGCTAGCTCTCTGGGGCTGGGGTGCTCTCAGACCCAGGAGTCAGTGGAGGTACAGAGGGGTGTATGGGGACAGGGGCTGGGTCCGGCTCAGACCACTGGGGCCTGTGGGATTCTCCAACACTGAGGACATTAGGACCATTGTATGGACAGGAAATGGAGGCACAGAGTGGCGGGGGGGGGGGGGGGGGGGGGGGCCCCCCCCCCCCCCCCACCGCCCCCCCCCCCAAACAAAAAAAAACCCCTAAACAGAAAAGGGGGGGGGGGGGGGGGGGGGGGGGGGGGGGGCCGCTCACACCCCTGCTGCGTACAGATTCCCCCTGCTAAAAAGACTCTTCTCTTCTCAAAAGGAGAGTGGTGGGAGAAGGGGAGGAGCTTTGGAGAAGGAGCAGGGACCCCCTGAAGGGATGGTGTCTGAGGGGGGGTGAGGTAGTCAGAAATGGGTGGGTTCATCCCATCCCCGCTGCTCCCCCGCTCCTCAAGTCCTGTGCCCAAAGAGCTAGGGGCATGGCCCTCCTCCCTCTCCTCCCTGGGCCCCCTCCTCGAGTTTCTCCGCCCCTCCCTCTCAGCTCCCTTCCCCCTCCCTACTGTTTCTCCCGCGCTCCACCTTCCCTCCTCCCCATCCTCACCCTCCTCCCGTCCCCCTCTTACCTCCTTCCCCCCTCCTCTTCCTTCTCCCCCTAACCTCCTCCCCTCCCTTCCCTCCATTTTCTCCTCCTCCTCCTCTCCCCCCCGCTTCTGCCCAACCTCCTCCACCCCTCCATTCTCTCCTCCTCCCTACCCCTTCACCCCCTCTCTCGTCTTCCTCCTCCCTCTCCCCCCTCCTAGCCCCCTCCCTCCTCTCCCCACTCCCCCTGCATTCTCTCTCACCGCCCCCTCCTCTTCTCCTCCCTCCTCTCTTCAGCCCCCTGCACTCTCCCCTCCGCCCCCTCCGCCCCCTCCGCCCCCTCCGCCCCCTCCGCCCCCTCCTCCCGCCTCATTAGGCGCGGCCGCGGCGCGGGGCCCATTAGCGGATCAATTAGCCGAGGTCGCCGGCGGCGCGGTCGTTAAGCGCGGGAGGCGGCGGCGGGGAGGGGGCTCGGGAAGCGGCCCTTCTGCCCACCGGCTCCGCGGCCGCGATCGCGCACCCCCGAGACCTTCTCGTCATCCTGCCCCACCGGGGGCTCCTGGACCCTCCGCAAACCCTCGGGGGACCCAGCCCCGCAGGCGGGATTGGGGGGAGGGGCTCCGAGGCCCGGAGGAAGACCCCCGAGGTCACAGGCCTTCCGTGGCTGGGCAGGGCGCCCCTTCTCCGGAGAAGACCCCTGGTTTGGGGGTGCCGGGTTTGTGACCCCCCCCCCCCACGGCGCCCTTCATCTGCCAGCAACATCAGTAATAATAACATCAGCTGACAGCTTGTGAGCCCTTGCAGGCTTCCTGCTAATTCTCGGGAACAATTTCCCAGAAACTGAGGTCAGACAAGTGACTTCACTTGCCTCAAATCACTAGTTAGGGTCTGAGACGGGTACAAACTCAGGTCTGCCCTCAATAAATTTGCTAACATTTATTGAGTTGCTTCTATGAGCAAATTAAAAAAAAAAAAAAAAAGGCAGCCAACACTCCCCATCCCTTGCTCTCTATCAACACATTCTGGATTTTCCTGGTTATCTGTCTATTCCAGCCAGAGGGCAGGAATTTATGTCTTCTGTGTCCCTGGGGCTCCGAGTAGGTCCCAATAAATGAATGAACGTGCGAGTCTCTGCTAGAAGCATTTCCACGGATTAAATAATATGATCTTCATAATAAGGGCTTGTTCTGAGATCCTACCCATTTTACAGATAGGGAATCCAAGATCCGAAGGGGTGAAGCCACTTGTCTAGACTATCCAGCTGTGAGAGCGAGAGCCAGGATTTAAATCGAGGCTGGAGGCCCCCATCATGCCTGTCTGGGCCTCAGTCTTCTCATCTTGCCAAGGGGCTGACAACCCTACCTCCCCTGGCCATGATTGCTGGGCCGCCTGGATTATTCCTTGCAACCATCATGTGACATATTAATATGTTGCTTGTGCGGGACCTGGGTGGAGGGGCCACAGACCCCTGCTTTGGGGTAGGGTCGGGGGAGGACTTGAGAAAACTGACATCTGGAAGTCTTGGAGGATTACTACCCTGGGAAGGGGGGAAAAAAGAGGGAGAACACTGTTCCAGACAGAGAGAACAGCACGTGCAAAGGCCTCTAGGCAAGGAACAGCAAGATGGTGCAGTCTGGCTGCAGCCTGCTGGAGTCATTGGAGGGGTGGGTAGTAGGACCAGCTGCCATGGAGGCCCCCCAAATCTATTTTTTATGATTTTTTTTTAAATTGTGAAATGTAACACACAAAAGAGGGCACAGATTGTAAGTGAACAATTTGATGATTACAGAGTGAACACACTCATGTCATCAGCCCCCAAGTTAAGAAATGGAACTTGAGCCCCCTCTGCCCCTCCCCCACCCTCTCCCAAGGGTGACCCCATGACACCTGACACTGTAGGTCACTTGGGCTTGATTTTGTTCCTTATATAAATGGAATCACTCTGTATTTACGCTTTTGTCCCTGGCTTTTGTTCAGTGTGCCTTGCGCAAGATGCGGGGTGTTGAGTGGTGACTCGTACTTTTTTCGCACCTTTTCGTGGCTGCATTGTGTTTCCCAGGCATGATGATGTCACAGCTTAGCCATTCTGCTGTCGATGGGCAGTGGGTAGCTTCCGGTTGGGGGAAGTGGGGAGGAAGGACAGCAACTCTGAACACCCTTGTCCATGCCTTTGTGGAGGTTGGGAGCAGCTCGGCTCTGGGGGTGGGGACCCAGGAGGGGACTTGCTGGGTGCCAGATTGCCTTCCAGGTGGGTACAACACTTGGCATTGTAACATTTTCGCTCCCCAAGTGTCCTGGGTGAGTTTGGGTTTTCAGCACAAGGATAAATGCTAGGCAGGGAGGGACTCCCATCACACGGGCTTTTGAGAGGGCTTTTGAGAGGTGCCATGGCGGAGGGCTGGGACCCAGCGGGAGGCTGGTGGGACCACCCAATCATGCTCCCCCCTCCTCTCTTTCCTCAGGGACATGAGCCGTTTCCCCAGAGGTAATCCAGCCCCCCCCCCCCCCCCCCGTGCCCTTGGTCCACCTTGGGAACCTGCTAGATTGGGGGGCAGGTGAGAATTTTTTGGACTTCAAAAGCCCCCCAGGTGCCGGTCCCTGAGGGTAAGGAACTCTATGCTGCCCCACCCTGCCTCATCCTCAGCCTCGCCCCATATCCTGGGTGGGCAGCCTGAAGCCTCTTGGCCCAGGTGCCAGGTTCACTCTGGGAATCTCCTTTCCTTCTGGCTCCCTGGGTGGTCCAGCTGGGGCGTGGCAGGGAGACCTTCCAGAGGTCCTCCAAGGGTCAGGTTCAGCTGGGGGTGGTCCTATGTTCTCAGATCTGGAAAAAGGGTCTCTGTGGGTATGCAACGGAGATGGATTCTACAGTCTCAAAATCTGTCTCTAAGAGAAAAGAACGCCACTTAGGAGCCCTCTGGCCTGGGGATCAGAAGTCAGCTCTGCTCAACTTCAAGCACCTGGGCCTGGCTGTGTGACCTACAGCCTCCAGCTGACCCTCTCTGGTCTATGCATCAAGTTGGGGAGACAGCCCACGCTGGCAAGCCGGACTCCCCCTCCCCCACCCACCCAACCCTCACTATCCCGTCCTGGAAGGAGGCGGGAGCTCAGTCGTGAGGGAAGCCCCCTCCTCCCGTGGGAAGGGGGGCACCGCCGCGGCCCCGCAACACAGAGGCAGGAACAAGGCAACCAACCTTCTCACATCTTTATTTGAAAGGCACAGCTAAGCCCACCCTCGATACAGCATTCTCCCTTCTCTCCGCAGCGATCAAACGACTGAACACAACAGAAGCTGACAGTCTAAAAGGCTATATACAGACACAGGTGTGGGTGTTGCTTGTTTTTTTAAAACATTTTTGTCTTTTTTTTTTTTTTTAAATATCCCTTTTCTTAAAAGACAAGCTAGTATACTGGAAAAAGGAAAAAAATAAAATAAAAACCAAGACAACTTGAGTACCCTCATCTTTATTCGGGAAGGGGAGAAAGGGAATTCTGGGACGCCCGCCCCCCACTCCTCCCCCCTGCTCCTGGCTAAGCTCACTCTCTCTGCCCCCTCTCTGGCAGGCGCGGGGAGAGGACAGGTGGGCGTGGGCTCTGGAACTAGCAGAGGAGGTGAGGGAGGCGGGAGGGACGTGGGGTGCCCAGGGCAGGAAGGGGCAGCTAGCGTGGTGTCTGCATGCAGTGCAGGGTGGGAGGCTGGGGGCGTGCGCCCTGAGGGGCCCGGCGGGCCGGCGGTCAGGGGCACGGTTGCGGAACGGGGCAGTGCAGGGGTGCGGGGCTTCTGAGGCTTTGCTGTCTTCTGACCTGGCCTCCCATTTGTGCCTCCAGGCCTCAGCTTGCCTCCTGGGTGGAATGAGCAGGTGTCCGCCCGCTCAGGCTGCAGGGGAGGAGGAGGAGGGAGGAAGGAGAGGAGGAGGAGGAGGGAGGCCGGGAGCCGGGGGTGTGAGCGAAGCTAGGGGTGGCGCACAGGCAGGGCTAGGACCCCAGCAGGCGGCTACCATAAATACTACCAAGTTCAGCCAATCCCAAGCTATACTGTGTCTTGCGCTAAACATTCCTCTCTCTCCGTGTCTGTCTCCCCTTTGTCCCCCCCACCCTCCCCGACCCGGCCGCCCGCTAATCCGACTTCTCGCCGTCATCCTCCTGGTGGGTGTCACCGTCGTGCCCATTCTTGTCTTCCTTGGAGAGGTGGGCCTGGGAGCCCAGCGCGGACAGCGAGAGAAGGCCGGTGCCGGCGCTGACGGCGGGCAGCGCGGGCGGCTGCAGCCCCACAGGCAACGGGGTCAGGGGCAGGGCCAGAGCCTGCAGCTGGGACAGCTGATGGGCTTGGAGCTGCTGCTGCAGGGCAGACGGGAGGGAAGCATGAGCTGCCTGGCCCACCTGCCCGCCTACCTGCCCGCCCGCCCAAGACCCAGACGTACCCGGATGATGGAGTTCAGCTCAGGAGCGGTGACCTGCTTAGCCCTCTCGATGGCTCCCAAGACCTGCTGCTGGTGCTGGAAGGGGGGTGGGGTAAAGAGAGGAGCCAGGTGCTATATGCCCTGATCTCTGTGGGGGTTTGAGCCACAGAGCCCAGGGGAAGGCACCCCCCACCATGGCTTTCCATCCCATCAGAAAACCCCTCCCCTCCAGCCGCTTCTGTTCACCAAGTGGGATTCGCAGAAGACCCGAAGGGGTTGGTGCCAGATACTTAAGAAAACGCCACTGGGTGAGTCTAAGAGAAACCCTGGATTGTGACCTATTCAATGCGATACGCCAAGAAGTAAATGTACAGTGCACAACCTGGCCAACTGTACAGGGAAGTCTTGATCCTAAGAGCTCACAGACTGTGCTCTGAGATCTGCTAACCCAAGCTCCTCTCCTTCTACAGCTGGGGAAGGCCCAGTGGATTCTGGCCGTGCTGGGGTATGAGTCTAGGTTCAGGGCAATCCCTCCCCGGGGCAATTTACCGTCCACACCCCAGCCCTCCCTACGAGTCCATCTCTCCTGCCATCAGATGCTACACTCTGCCAATCTCTCTTTTTGCCTTGCCTACCAGGAAGCCCCTGTCATGAAAGGAAAGCACAAGCCTAGGTCTTCAGGGCCCCAAGAACCCCCTTCTCTAGGGTTTTCATAGTGTCCTTCTGGAATTGTCCCTGAGCATGCAGGTCACCCGAAGGGCCCCAAGATAAAGTCAGGGATTAAAGAGGAAATGATGAAAGATCGACAGGAAACCTGGCAGAGAGCAGGAATGGCAGTGGTGGGGAATGCGGAGTGGGCCCCACACCAAGAGTCTTAAAATCCCAAAAAGCAAAAGCAAGAGCTCAGCGCATGGCTCCCCAGGGTGCGTGTGTCCACGGGTCCATGTGTCCATCTGTGTTGCACCTGTGCGTGTCTGTCTGTCTGTCTGCATACATGAGCTGAATGCCTTCCCTGTACACACCCCCTCTGGTTTCTGGCCTGAGGCCACCCACAGGGCCTGGCAGACAAATCTCAAGAGGGTTAAAGGCAGAAGCAAAAAGGGAAAAAAAAAAAATCTTGGTGTAGTCTTTGGCATATCTGACATTTTTACCCGTGAAATGACTCACTCAGGCTGGGAATTCCACAGCGGGCTGAGGCCCCTCCCTCCACCGCCCTGCACCCCTGGGGTTTCTCCAAGCTGGGGATTCTTCTGTGTCTGGGAGGTCCAGAGAGGGAGGGTGTGCGCTCTGGGCATCCAACAGCTGCTGCCCCAGAGCATGGGGGGGCGGGGGGGGGGGGCAGGCCCTGTGGCAAGTTCACGGTCCAACTACCACCTCCTCCCTGCAGCCCCCGGGGAGCCACTCACCTCTTGGGAAAGGTAGGGTAGGACCTGGGCACAAATCCCATTCAGCCTCTTGACGATTTCAGCCTGCAACACACAGAGGCTTCAGTCCAGGGCAGGCAGCAGGGGGCAGGTGCAGACCAGTCCCAGGAGGCCTGTGAGGTTCTACCCAAGAGGAGGCCAACTCTGCCCAGGGTCAGATCAACACCTCCAGACTATGGGCCCCCGGTCAGCAGCCAAGGTGGGATCTAAGGCTGGCTCTCAGCTCCGCAGCTAACAGGGAAGGCTCAGGACCGATTCCAGGCTGGGGGGGGCCGGGGGGGGGCTGGAGGGGGAGGGGCCAGGGCGCCACCAACATCATTACTTTTATGACATCCCTGATACCGGCCTACTCAGGGCACAGATGGCCAAAGCAAGGCCAGAGGGCAAGGGGCAATCCTGGGGTTCGCAGTGTGCTGGCTTGTCACCCTCCCCCACTGTCAGAAAGGGGAGTCAATGGGGTGGGGGTGGTAGGTTGCGGGGGAGGTCTCTGCCTCTCCCCTCAGGGAGATAAACCTCCCAGGGAGCACTGAGAAGGAACAGGGGGAGGGGCTCAGAAGGTAACAGGATCAGGTATGGAGGCCTGATCAGACTTGGTGCGCAGCCAAGGGGCCGGGCCCACCTGTCTGGGGTTGCGGGGGGGGGGGGGGGGGGTACCTGCTTGTGCATCTCAATGTTCAAGCCGTAGGACATCTCGTAGTACTGCATGGTTGGGAGACAGAGAGAAATGGGGTTGGGCTGGGGGGTGTGCCAGGGGGACAGACGGACACACACACACGGTGGGGAGCACGAGGGCAGGTGGGAGGCGCCCACACCGGGAGCAGAAGCCCAGGCACCTGGTGGAGCTGCTTGCCGGGAGCTGGGGGAGCTTCAGGGCCCCAGCCAGGCCTGGCTCCCCTGGTTTCTGGAAAAATTATCCAGCCCTCTCTCCAACACACATACATTCCAGGACTCCTAATCTTTTATCTTTATGTGTCTTGTCTGCGGGTGGCCCCAGACTCCAGGGAAGTTTGCCTTCCTGGGTATAAATAATCAGGATAAACAGAGCCTGCTGGGTCTGGCTCTGGGGTCAGTAGCCCCCCTCCTCACGCCCCAGATCTGACCCTGCCTCCTCCCCTCCTCTAAAGCCCCTCACGGCTCCCCCATCATCCCTGGGGGTGGGGCAGGGAAAGCCAAGTTCATTCCCAGGACTTCCCATGGTTTCTTCTCCTCTGCCCAGCAAGCTCCTACTCATTCTTCAAGACCCTAGCTGCAATGCCCTATCCTCCATGTGGCCTTCCTCAGGCAGTGTGCCCCCCTCTGGAATCCCCCTGTCCTGGGTCGCTCCCTCTGCCCCAGCCCTCTAGGGCCAGGAGGATCGGTGTCTGGCTCTGCCTCATCGACAGCCTGGGAGAGCTGGGCTCTGGGCTGGACCAAGGCAGGGGCTTTTTGATGTAGAAACTGCCACCTGGTGGGTAGGGATCCCAGCAAGTGATTCTGGCAAAGCGCAGAGACCGGGTCTCAGATGTCAGGCAAAGAATGCGGTGTCACCCCTTCCCTCCCTCCAACCTCAAAGGATGTCAGCTTCCTGCTCGAGCCCCCCCCCCCCTCGCCAGGAATCCTCCTTCTGAAGCTTGGACAAGGAGGGGTTAAGGCTGGGATGCTGGAACTCTGGGGGCAGGGAGGGGAACTGTGGGGGCAGGGAGGGATCCGGCAGCTCCCCCAGCCAGTTCCTGGCTTTGGCTTACACAGCAGCAGCCTCCTCTGTTGCCAAGGACAGCCGGGGGACCTGGCAGGCCCAGGCTGCAACCCGGTGGTTTGGCACCTGGGCCAATGCCTGGGCCGGCAGCCAGGCCAGCAAGGCGGCCTCAGCCAGGCCCCAGGGGCCAGCTGAATGCAGAGCAGACCCCGAATCCTCGTCCATCCCCCAGGAGGTCGCCAGGGTTCAGGCAGCTGCCAGGGGTGGAGGAGGGTCTGGGGTCGCCCCTCCCCTGCCCTGCCCAACTGGGAGGCCAGCTTACCATCACATAATGACGCTGCATCTCTGACTTCTCGCTGGCCAGCTTGTCACATTCCAGCTTCAGGCTGAAAAAGAACAAGGGGAGAGGGACCAGGGGCTGGGCTGAGGTCCCCCACTGTGCGGGGGGCACCCAGAGCTTTGGTGGGGCAGAAGGACGTCCTCCTCTGTGAAGTTGGGGTGGAGGGGGGTGGAGCTCAGGCTCCCTAACTGTAAAACGAGGGTCATGAAATCACCCTCATAGATCTGATGGCAGAGAAAGTAATGGGTAATAATATAGATAACAAAAGGCGGAGCAAACACGCGGACTGTGGGTCAGCCAGGGACTCAAAGAAACTTTTCCCTGTCCGGAGACTCGATGAGATCGGTAATATTTGTGTCACCCTCATTTCATCGATGATGCAACGGATGCCCAGAGAGGTTGAGTAACGCTCAAGGTCACACAGCCAGAAAGCGGGCTTCAGAGGCCACAGTCCCGATCCCTGGGGAAAACTATCCAGCCAGGGAGGAAGGAATAGAAAACACAAAAGGGCAGAGAGGGTGGAGGGTGGAGGGCTGGCTGGCAGGGCTCTGGGTTGGACTCACCAAGGAATCTCAAAGGAGGCCCAGCCCCTCTTGTAAACCTTGCTTTCACTAGGGGGTAAAAGTTCCACTGCTGGGTAACAGAGATGGTGAGCCGGTTATCCACTGAGCTCTCTCAGGCTCTCCCAGCAGGGTTGAGCTTAGGGCATTTCTCAAAGCCCACCCACCCCTGTCCCCAGTGAGGAGGGCAGAGAAAGACCTAGAAAGCTGACAGCACAGACACAGGCCACATGCACTGGATTCAAAGTTCACCCTGCTCCCTTGATGCTGTGTGGCTCTAGGCAAACCCCTCTACCTCTCTGGGCCTTGGTCTCTGCATCGCCAAGTACCAAACTCCCAGGGTGGGGTGGTGAGAAGGAAATGGATTAAGACAAGAGAAGCTTCTGGAACAGTGCCTGGTATACAGTAAACACCCAATAAATGCTTGATCTTACGGTCCTCCCAGGGGCCTGGCGTTTCCCCCCACCAAACTGTGACTTGTACGCCCAGATTCAGAGATGAGCCATGGTTTGGGTGCCTATGCCCCCCACCCCCCCGGAGTTTGTTTTCTCTCATTTTCTTTAAAAAACGCTATTTGTTGACACCATTTAAAAAAACAAAACAAAACAGGCAATTTCACTCCAAACTCTGAATTTCTGGCCCTTCTTGAGGGTCTGGCAAATCTTGTGTGCACCCCCAATGTGGCAGGACCCCTCACTGTAGCCAGGCCTGCCAAGCCAAGTCCCTAAACGATCGGGGAACCAGAACAAAGTTGCTGGGGCCTGCCTTTCAATGGCCTGTGCTTCAGTTTCCCTGTCTGAAAAATGGGCACAATAACAGGAAAATGGGGAAGATTGAACAACAGGATGTCGGCTCAGTATTTAGCACGTGTGGAGCATGGAAAGTACCCCCAAAAGGTGAAGTTTTTGAAAATATATCTATACATCTATATCTATTTCTCTTCTTGGAGAAAACCCAGGATCCTTCTTGGAACACTTTTGTGCAGGCAAACTGAGGTCCAGAGAGGGCCCAAGGCCCTGCTGGGATTTGTGACAGTGACCAAAGACTCCCTTCTGATTCCCAGGCAAAGCCCCCCCCCCACTCTGTAACAGCGCCTTGACAATCTGCATTCTTCAACCCAGAGATTGGCTGCAAATCTCAGTTTGCCACTTCTCTGCTGTGCATCCCCAGAAAATCTCTAACCTCTCTGGGTTTAAATTTCTTTAACTGTGAGATGAAGATAGTACCAGGTCCTTCCCCTTAGATCCTGCACTTGGCAAGCCCTTTACAATGTTAGAACATTAAATTCTGGAGGAAGAGCCACCTTTGAGAATCTGTTAGGACGCTAGGAACTCCTTCTCCAAAACTAAGCAGAAAGAGATAGAACAGGCTACAGAATGTTTTCTTTTGGGAGAGGCGAGGTAGAGGATCCATCCCCCAACTTCTTGGGAGGTCTTTTATCCAAGGGGTATGGGGGTGGGGATGGGGAGAGGGACTCTGAAGCCACACAGATAGTTGAGTCTCTGGGCAAATAGTTTAACTTTTTGTGCCTCAGTGTTCTTACCTGTGAAATGGGCTGTCTTGACGTCTACGTGAGTTTAATATTAGAAAAGTGCTCACGACAGCGCCTACCACATATAGGACGCTCTCTACCTACATTTTTTTTTCAAATATATGTATGTAGCAGTGGCCACAACCTTCCCTCCAGGCCTGGGTGGGGGGGCTCCACCATCCACCCTGCAGGGCCTCCGGCCCCCAGCTCACCTGTGGTACTGAGCCTGCAGCAGCTGAAACTCGTCTTTTATGCGGTCGCAGGAGTCTGAGGTGGTGAATTTGAGTTGCTGGGGTAGGTGAGACGAGCCCTGTGGGGAGGGGGGGCGGCCCCGGTCAGGGCCAGGCGGGGCGGGGCGACCCCCGAGGCAGCCGGCCCGGCGGCGCAGCTGCAGCGCACCCCCCCCCGCCCCACTTCCCGGGCCCGTGTTTACAGCCCTGGCGCGGCCCCCGCCCTCGCTTCCTGCCCCCGCCTCTCCCGGGGGAAGGCGAGGGGGTGGGTGCGCCCGGAGCCGCCTCGTTCCCCGCCACCCCCCAGGCTGTGGGGGTGCGTTTTAAGGTCCGCCCTTGGTGGGGGGCAGCGTGCGCCCTCTGCCGCCCCTCCAATGCGCCGTGGGGGGGGTGTGCACATCCGAGAGCCCCAACTGCCTCTGCGAGGGGGGAGAAGGAGTCCTGGAGTCCCCCTCCCCAAGTTGGTGGGGGCGCAAGTCCTCCTTGCAAAGTCCCTTTGGGGAAGGGGCCTCTCCCAGCGCCCGAAATTACCCGGGGGGGGCCCTCCACCCCAGATTCCCAGCACCCTTCTTCCCCGCCACGCTCTTCCGGGAGGGGTGCGCCTCGGATTCCCCCCCCCACTCCCAGGCCCCAAAACCAGCCCCGGTGCTCGAGGTGCCCGGTGGGGCTCCCCGGGTGCCCCAGGCCCGAGGCCAAGGCCATCCGAGGCCCGCCTGGCTGGGTTGGGGTGGAGGGGGGGGGGAGCATGCCCCACGGGCTGGGGGGGGGGGGGAACCGGGCCGGGGGGGGGAGAACGGCCCGGCCGGGAACCCGGTGGGGGGGGACGGATGGCCCGTCTGGGAACTGGGGTGCCAGGCGCCGATCTGGGGGAGGTGCGCGGGGCCGGGCCCCGGGCGGGGGTGGGGAGGAATGGCCCGCATGAGAACTGGGGGTGCCAGGCGCGGACCTGGGGGATGCCGGGCCCGGGGCCGGGGGTGGGGGAGGCGCCGGGCCGGCGGGCCCCGCTTACCGAATGCCTGCTTTGTGGAAACATCATGTCAGTCGCGGCGGGGGGCGCGGGCTGCGCCCGGGCTGTGCGCCCCGGCTCGGGAGGCTCGGGGCGCCGGGCGGCCGCGCCTTTGTCCCGGCGCCGATCGGCAGCTCCCGGGGCCGCCGCCGCCGCCGCCTCCCGCGCCCGGCCTCGCCCGCTTCCTGCGCCCCCTCCCCGCGCGCCCGGCCCCGGCGCGCCCCGGGCCCCGCTTCCTGCGCGCCCGGCGCCCCTCCC
>NW_023270855.1:56690873-56716147 GCF_011800145.1 Mirounga leonina | reverse complement strand
CCGGCTCCACCTGCTGCCGCCGCCGCCGCCGCCGCCGCTGCTGCTTCCCGGGCCCCGTGCGCGCCGCCGAGGGGGGCGCGCGCCCGGGGAGGCCTGCGGATCCCCACCCAGCCCGCCTCCCGGCCGGCCGGCGCGGTGACCTTGGGCACGGCGCGCCCCGCCCCGCCCCGGGGCCGCGGCCCCTCCCGGCGGGGTGGCCCGGGCCGCCGCCGGGCCTCGGTTTCCCCATCTGGCAGAGAAAGGGCCCGGCCGCCCCCATCTAGACCGCCGACTCTGTCATGGCGCGACCTGGACGCGGGCCAGGGACATGCTCTGTAACCTTGGCTCACGGGCTGTTTTCTCTCGGAGCCTCGGTTTCCTCTTCTGTAGGAAGGCCGAGGTAATCCCGCCGACCTCATGGGAGCCATCCCTTCAACGCACATTGATTGAGCGCCTACTGTGTGCCAGGCCCTGCTCCAGGACCCGCGGGTGGGTTGGGGGTGGGGGGTACAAAGCCCCAGCCCTGGCCGAGATGACATGAGACAGACGGACAAATGCACGAGCCCAAATCCCTGGCAGGTCAGCCGGTGGTGACCGCTATGGGGCAAATGAAGCAGCAGGGAGAGTCGGGGGGAAGCGCCGGGGTAAGGTTTTAAACAGGACGGTCAGAGAGGCCTGCTGGACCTGAAGGTGAGAGAGCCCTGCTCGGGGTGGGGGCGGGGGTGGCTTAGTCAAGGAGGCGGGGGGGGGGGGGGGGGGGGGAATAGCAAGTGCAAGGGCCCTGAGGCAGCACCGAGCCTGGCACTGCAGAGGCAGAGCCAGCAGCTTAATGCGTTCACCCAGGGGCCCTGCACTCAGAAGGGCCTGTGCTTGGGTTCATGACCTGCTGTTGTGGTCTGGAAATTCCTAATAGTTTTTGAACAAGAGGTCTCACAATTTTGTTCTACATTGGGCCGAGCAAATTCTGTAGCTGGTGCCAGGCGCATGACGGATGATGCAGGGCCTTGGGGGCTGGGGAGAGACTTGGGCTTTTACTGCAAGGGAGGCTGGGAGGTGGGAGCCCTGGACGGGGGAGGGCCGGCCTAACTGGGATTTTGATAGGATCTCTCTTGCTGCCATGTGGAGAACAGGCCCCAAAGAAGCTGGTGAAGTAATGCACAGTTAACCCGGCAAGTGCTAAATGCAGTCTCTTAATTACCACCACCATCATTATCAACTATGCAGCTTGCCTCTCTGGATGTGTATGATTTCTTTGGGCCTTGGGTTTTCCCAACCTGTAAAACGGAGAGTTCGGACCCCAGACACCTTTCCTGGGCAGATGAAAGGCCAGACAAGTATAAGATGAATAAGCAAAATGTAAGGTTCCTCCTGTCCCCCCCCCCCCGCCCGCCAGAAAAACACAAAACCCTTCAAGATAAATGCTGCTTTAATGTTTTTTAAAATAAAAAGTCATACCAAAAAAAATTCATGCTGAGCAGAATATCAGTGTGTTAAATAAAAATGGTATCTGATGGGGCCAGAGATGAGTAAGGAAAATGTGGGTCCCCCTCGTCCTGATGCTATAAGAAAAAAAGGAACACCTTTTTGGAAAATTCTTCAATATTCCTGTCGGGTTCTGGAACACGCAGACCCCACTCATCGTATCAGAGTCCCCGATGCAGATGGGCTATAGAATTTTTGGGCAAGGCAAAATGAAAATGCAGTGTCTCTTATTGAAAAATTATTAGGAATTTAGGAACTTCAAGATGTTGACAACACAGCATTAAGCTGAGTTCAGGTCCTATGGGACACCATGAGCCCCACACCAGACACCCTTTCTCCTGGGAAGCCGCCTGTGTCTGAGCCTGATCTAGTATTCAGGCATTTGGGGATCAAACACTCCCATTTTAGCAGACCCCAGGCTTGGCTGGCAGGGGCAGAGCTGGACAAGAGAGACGCCCCCCACCCCAGCCCAGTGGGGTCAGGGCTGGGCCTTTCAGCAGGCAGAGAAGCCCAGAATTGTGTCCCAGACCATGAATAAAAATCGACCAACCAAACTGTATATGTTTTTACTATGTGCCATGCTGGGCTTTAAGGATTTTAGCCTTAGGTATTATGACCATTTGAAAGATGGGGAAATTAAGGCACCATGAGGTGAAGTGACCTGGCCAAAGTTACACAGCTGGAAGGTGGCAGGGCCAGGATGTAAAATCAGGTTCTTGGGCCTTTAACCACTATGTGACACAGCCCCTCCAGGTAGGCCATGAAGGCAGCATGGGGGGGTAGGTCGGAGAGGGCCAGGAGCCTTGAGGAAGCAGGACCCTGCCTTCTGGACTGCGACATTGGCATTTTACGTGGAGGGCACTAGGGAGCCATGGGAGGTTTTAGAGCAGAGTTTCTCAGTCAGCCTCTGTACTCCTGACATTCTGGCCTAGATCATTCTCTGTGAGGGCCCATCCTGGGCACTGTGGGGTGTTGAGCCGCATCTCGGGCCCCCACTCGCTCCGTGCCAGGAGCACCTCCCTGCCCAGTCTTGATGAGTGTCCCTGGGGGCCAGATCGTCCCCAGCTGAGAAGCCCTGGCTTAGAGCAGCATACAGGGTCTGCCAGGTAAAAGGCTCTGCTGGTTGCCGGAATGGAGGAAGGCAAGGTGGGAGGCCGGGAGACGGGGTGGGGTGCTCACACTACAGTTCAGGAGAGGGGTAGGCCGGTCTGGGCCACCGCATGGAGGAGCGGTGGGTGAGGGAAAGGCGGGGAGGATGCCACAGCCTGGGACGGAACGGTCTTGACTAGATAGTTAATATGCGGGATTGGGGCTTTCGAGGATCTTACCGTCGGGCAGCACCCCTGTACATCCCTCAGCTCCCACCCATCCCCGACTCTGGGCCCGCATCCTGGTGTTTCCCCTTCCCCGGGGTTCTCAGGGCCATATCTGGGAGCAAGGCAGGGCAGGGATCTGTCTCATGGATCCAACCGTCTGAGACCAGCCTCGCAGCCTGCTTACAAATGAGCGCTGGGCCCCACGGCCTCCGGGGCAGAGCCAGGCACTGGCTGGTGCATGATGGATGGGCTGCAGGGCCATTAATCACAGGCGGGGGAGGAAACAGGTGGCCACCGGCGGCTTGGCTGGGGACCTCCCTCTGGTAGGCCCAGTGGAGCTGGGGCCTCAGCTGTCCAGCTCTGGGTTTGAGCCTCTGGCCTGCCACAGCCTGGCTGGGTGACTTGGGGGCAGTGTGACATTCCCACCCTGCACCTCGTCCCCCCTACCCGCCCCCAACTGGAGCTCTTCCTCCTTCCTTCCTCAGTAAGTATCGACTGCACCTACTCTGTGCCGAGGAGGATTCTAAGTGGAGGTTTAGGGAGCTAAGGAGGATGAAAATCCCTCCTCTTGCAGAGCTAACAGGCTTTAAAAACTTGACTCAAGTCCTGTCTGTCCTCTGCCCGCAGCCCTCCAGGGCTCCCACCTCCCTGGAGTAAAGGCCCGAATCCTCCCCGAGGCCCCTAAGGCCCTGCTTGAACTTCGAAGTCTCTCTCCCTCGCTCACTCTGCTCCAGCCAATCGGGCCTTCTTGCTGTTCCTCCAACACACCAGGCCCGGACCTGTCCCAGGGCCTTTGCATGGGATACTTCCTCTGCTCTGATAGGCATCCCCAAATGCCATTTTGGCTAATTCTTTCCTTTCCTTCCAGGCTTGGCTTAAAGGTCACCTTCTCAATGAGACCTCGTTGTGACTTCCTTGCTTCATTCTGGCAGGGCTGGGACTAGGATAAGTGCAGTTTTGAGTGAGGCACTTTCTTCAGGCATAGAGTTTAAGGGGGTACCAAGAATCTCCGATAACACGAGACACACTGTTTTAGTGCAAACTGTTTTTCTTAATTGCGGTAAAATACACGTAAAATTCACCATTAGAGACATTTAATCCATTCACCATGTTGTGCAATGATCATTTCTACCTAGTTCCAGCACATTCTGTCACCCCCAAAAGAAACCCCATCCCTATCAGGGTCACTCCGCGTCTTCCCTGCCCGCAGCCCTGGGCCCCCACGAGCCCCCTTCCCGTCCGTGGATGAGCCTGTTTTGGACATGTCACCCAGGTGGACTCACACACCACGTGGCCTTCTGTGTCTGGTTCCCTCCCTGAGCGTCGTGGGCTCGGGGTCCGTCCCCGGGGCCGTGCGTGTGGGCGCCTCACTCCTGTTCCTGGCGAAGAGACGCTCCCGTCGGTGGTGGACCGTGTGTGTGTGTATCTGTTCATCTGTTGGTGTTTCCACTTCGGGGCCCCCGTGAATCCTGCTGCTGTGAACATTTGTCTATGTCTTTATGTGGATGAATAATTTCATTTCTCTCGGATATACATGCAGAAGTGGAATTGCTGGGTCACCATGGTAATTCTGCTTCATTTGTGAGGAACTGCTAACCTGTTTCCCACAGCGGGGCCCCGTCTCACATCCTATCCCACCCCCCAGCCGGGCAGGCGGGTTTCGATTTCTCCACGTCTTTGCCAATGCTTGCTGTTGTCCTCTTTTTTTTTTTTTAATTTTTAAAAAGATTTTATTTATTTATTTGACACAGAGAGAGAGAGAGCACAAGCAGGGGGAGTGGGAGAGGGAGACTCCCCGCTGAGCAGGGAGCCGGATGCAGGGCTTGATCCCAGGACCCTGAGATCATGATCCGAGCAGAAGGTAGATGCTTCACCGACTGAGCCACCCAGGTGCCCCCCCAAAATTTCGAAGTTTTAAATGATAACAGGATCCAATCCTGCACTCACCACCCACTTCACCTGCTTCCCGCCTCCCCAGGCCTGTCCTCCCCAAACCAGTAAGAGCTCCACCTTCCCTCCCCTAGACTCATCAGACAGATGAAGGGTGTTAGGGGTTGATTTTGTGGGTTCTCTCTGCCACTGGAATGTCAGCTCCAAGAGGCAGGGATTTTGGTCTGTGTGGGCCACGGCCATATCCCCAGCACCCAGGATGAGGCCTGGCTCACCCTGAGGGGCTGGAGGAGTGGCGAATGGGTGAATGAACACAGGACAGAACGAATGAATGGGTGCACCACCCGGAAAAGCACTTTGCACATGTGGCTGGCACGGGACACCTGGGTTCAAGGTGGGTGGCCCGTGGCGTCCGGTTGGCCAGGGTGCATCACGTGACATGCCCTGACATTGGCATTCTCAGTGAGGCCTTCTCTGACCGGTTTGGTGGCAGGACAAAAAACACCATCATCCAAGTCGTTCCTCATTATGTCTCCCTGTTTTATTATTATTTGAAGATTCAGATATGACTCTGAAAAAACCACGTTGAGCTATGGCCTTGTTTATTCACTGTCCCCCCATCATAGTAAAATGATCCAGGAGAGCCTGTCTTGTGTCCTGGGCGCCCCAGCATGCAGCGGGGATCTGGCCAGAGTAGCCCAGGGATTTCTGCGATGAATAGATGACACACTGATTATTTCGCCCATATTCCAGATGAGGACACTGAGGCTCAGGGGGAACGAGGATGGATTCTATTATTTTTTCTTTAAAGATTTTTATTTATTTATTCATGAGAGACAGAGGGAGAGAGAGAGAGGCAGAGGGAGAGGGAGAAGCAAGCTCCCCGCTGAGCGGGGAGCCCGGTGCAGGACTCAATCCCAGGACCCCGGGATCATGATCTGAGCCGAAGATAGACACTTCACCGACTGAGCCACCCAGGCGCCCCGTTAATGTTAATTAAGTAACAAAAGCAGGTATACTGTTAAGATCCTTGAGTGACCCCACTGGGTCCAGCTTTACAAATATACCCAGAATCTAGTTGTCCCTGAATCTGTCCCCCCTGGGTCATAGGATATGTGTTCCACTCTCTGAGCAAGCTCAGCTTGTCGTTCCCCGGCCCTGTTTCTGGTCTAGGCCCTCTCTCCCCGAGCCTGCTTCCCTTCAGTGGAGAATGGTATTTGGGAACCAAGAACGGGGTGCCGGGTACGCTCAGACTTCGGGGATTTGCTGTTTCCGGAACCCTCCAGTGAGCAGGGCTGAGCAATACCCACACCCACTCCCATTCACGCCTTGTCATTTAAATCTATAGCCTACCTATCAATCTATCAATCATCTATTGATCTTATCAGTTATCCATCACGTGGTTATGTATCATCTCTCCCGCCATCATCCACTTACCATGTTATCTATTACCTACTGGTCGTCCGTCTGTCTCTCAGCTGTCTGTCTTAGGAACTGAGAGTTCCCGCTGATCGCTCCAATCCTATTGCACGGCCCCAGGATTATTTCTTCCCTCTTTCCATAGTTTAACCCCTTCTCCAGCAGGGGAACCAGGCTCAGAGGGAGAGTTTTGAACACAGAGATGAGGTGGTCTCCCTCCCTAGATCCCCTCATATGTTTTATTACTTTCTTTTCTTTTTACAAAATAACTATGATTTTGCTGTGAGATTCTCATGGATGGAAAACTAAATTGAATATTTATTCTGTCCATTTCATTATACCATGTATTGCAATTGCCTATTTAGTGAAAAATAAAGAAACCTATAATTTTTGGCTTAAATTTTTTTAAATGTGGAACATTTCATGAATTTGTGTGACATTCTTATGCAGGGGCCATGCTAATCTTCTCTGTGTCATTCCAATGTTAGCGTGTGTGCTGCCGAAGAGAGCACCCTAATGTACCTTCAGTGAGACCCAAAGTTCCCCCTGCGGTCCCCAAGGCCCCTCATCCCCTGCCTGGTCCCCTCCCTGTCCTCCCCCCCACCTTGCTCACTCTGCTCCAGCCACAAGGACCCCTTCCTTCAACACACCAGGCCCGGTGCTGCCCCAGGGCCTTTGCACGGGCTATGCCTGCTGCCTGGGAGGCTCTTCCTCTCGAAATCACCTGGCCCATCCCTCACTTTCTCACACAGGCCATCTTGGGCCTCCCTAATATAGCCCAACATCCATTCACTCCCCTACTCTGTTTTTCTTTATAAGAACATCTCTGTCTTTACATTTTCCTGTATGTGTTTATTGTCTCCACCAGAAGGTCAGCTCCACAAGGCAGGGATTGAGGCTTTTTTGTTCCCTGCACAGAGCTTGTCACACAGGAGGTGCTCAGTACATCTTGCTTGATATGAAGGTCATCTTTCTTAGGATGAGGCCTGGCGCAGCAAGGCAGGCTGAGTCTTGGTCAGCCCGGGCCTTCCGCCGTAACAAAGCGCTGCGGCTGGGCCGCTTATAAACCATAAACCCTGATTTCTCACCGTTCTGAGCCCGGAAAGTCCAGCACCCAGGTGCCGGCGGCAGATGAGGTGGCCGAGAACTCTGTCCCTGGCTCGCGGCGGCGGCTCCGGCTGTGTGCTCACGGGCCTCTCCTCCTCCGCGTGTGCACGTGGGCAGGGCTGGCCTCCCTCGCAAGGCCAAGGCCACCGGTGCTTTCAGATCAGGGCCGCACCCGGTGCCCTCACTTTGCTTAATCACCTCCGACAAGCCCCACCTCCAAATGCAACCACACTGGGGGGCTTGGGGGGGGGGGCACAATCGCCCCGTAGCATCGTCCTCCTGAGCCCCGCTCTTTCAGCCCCCGGGGCAGCTGGAAAAGGCCTGACCAGGGCCGAGCCTTGCGCGAGCAGCATGTGCGGGGCCCTGGGGCCGCAGGGAGGGCGACGGCAGCCTGGCGCGCAGGCGCGGGAGGCGGGCGTGTGTCTGATTGGGGCTCTAGGCTGCGTGCCGGTAGGTCCCGACTGGGGAGATTCTGCCTGCAGGGGACGTTTGGCAACATCTGGGGACCTCTGTGGTTGTCACACTGGGACAGGGCTCCTAGTATGGAGGGGGTGGGGCCAGAGACGCCGCTCAGCCCCCCACTGCCCGGGACGCCCCCAGAGAGTGACCCTGTCCAGCGTCAGTGTGGCGGCGCTGGGGTGGGGGTTCTTGCTGCTTGAGAGCCAAATGGCAACTTTAGAGAAGGAGGCGGGGAGCTTCTTTCCAGGAGGGTTTATAACAATGGAACTGACCTTGGCTGGGGGCCGGCCGGGTGGTTGGTGGGGAGGGCTTCCCCCCAGAGTGAATGATGTGGGGGTTACCTAGGCGACAAGTGATGGGTTGGAGGAGACAGCTCGTGCCAAGGCCCAGGGGCAGCGGGAGGGGCTGGAGGGGAGGCGTTGGGGAGAGGAGGGGACAGGCCACCCAGGTGCTTGGACGCTGTGTTCACTGGGAGGCTGCTGGGGGGCCACGGAAGGTTTTCAGGTATGGCGAGAGGGCAACACGGTCCCGTTTGGCTTTCGAAACCTCCCTCTGGCAGCTTCCAGGAGAGCAGGATGCGGGGTGGCACCAGGACCTCTGCGGGTCCCTTCCTCCACGGAAAACATTAAAGGTGGTGTTTCATGGCGGCATTGGTGTACAGACAGATATAATACAGGGCGGATGTGTGATGATATAGTCGTGATTATTGTATTCATCATTTGCTCTGATTCTGGAGGAAATGAACACATTTTCATGGGCGCCTAAACCATCACGAGCCCCGGCACTGCCTAGTGGACATGCTGGGCCGGCAGCAGTAGCCCCTGGAGAGCAGAGGGGAGCTAGTTCTGGCAGGGGGTCGGGAGGGGGCGTTGATGGAGATTCAGGGTGGGCAGTGCTGGGGGGCACTGATGGAGCTGCCAAGAGGCGGGGTGGCAGGGACGAATGGCAGAGCCAGCACCGAAACGAGCCGGCCTGGGTGGCTCCATCCGCGGATCATCCCACTGTTAATCTCAGCTCGGGTCTTGGTCTCAGGGTCGTGAGTTCAAGTCCTGCGTTGGGCTCCACGCTGGGTGTGGAGCCGACTTAAAAAAAAAAAAAGTCAAGGAAGGGAAAATTAGACACACAAGACTTCACAGAAATTAAAAACTTCTGTGCATCAGAGGAGCCATCAAGGGAATGAAAAGACAACTCACAGGATGGAGAACATTGTTGCAAATCCTGGTATGAGTCCATTGTCTGAAATATATAAACAACAACACAAAATAAACCACCCAATGGTGGTTTATTGCCACCATGGAACACCATTGCCATTGCAAGAATGCGCAAAGGACCTGAACAGACATTTCTGCAGAGATGACATACAGATGGCCAGATGTCCCTGAAAAAACGCTCCACATCACTGGCCATCCGGGAATGCATTGAAACCTCAGTGAGACATCACTCCCCGCCCCCAGGATGGTTAATAGAAGAAACCTGAAAACACCCAGTGTTGCTGAGGATGCGGAGAAGTTGGAGCCTTGGTGCTTGGCTTGGTCGGGGGGGGGGGGAGGCTGGGGAAGACAGTCCCGTGGTTCCTTAAAAAGTTAAGCATGGAGGGCACCTGGGTGGCTCAGATGGTTGAGCGTCTGCCTTCGGCTCAGGTCATGATCCCAGGGTCCTGGGATCGAGTCCCGCATCGGGCTCCCTGCTCAGCAGGGAGCCTGCTTCTCCCTCTGCCTCTCTCTCTGTCTCTGATAAATAAGTAAAACCTTTAAAAAAAACAAAAATCACCCTCCGACCCAGTGAGTCCACCCCTGGATAAGGACCCAAAAGAATTGAAAGCAGGAATTCTGCAGATACTAATATACCTATGTTGGCAGCAGAATTATTTACAATAGCTTGAAGTAGAAACAAATATCCACAAATAGATGACTGGATAAACAAAAATGTACCATTTCAACCATTTTTTTTAAAGTAATCTCTACACTCAAGGTGGGGCTGAAACTCCCAACCCTGAGATCAAGAGTCCCATGTTCTATTCACTGAGCCAGCCAGGTACCCCTCAACTGTCTCTAAGCACACAGCCCAGCGGCATGAAGCACACTCACCCTGTCCTGCGACCACCCCCACCCTCCAGAACTTTCCATCTCCCCACACGGAGACTCTGTCCCCACGAAGCACGGACTCCCCACCCCCTGCCCCAGCCCCGGTTCGCACCCTCTCCTGTCTCTGTGGACGGGACTCCTCTGGGGACCTCCTGGGAGTGGGGTCCTGCGGGATGTGTCCTTCGGGGTCTGGCTCCTCTCGCTGAGCCCAGTGTCCTCGGGGTCCATTCACTCTGGTTGTTAGTACATTCACTGAGTTGTGCAACTCACTACTATCTAATTCCAGAACATTCCATCACCTGCAAGGAATCCCTTTCCCCAGAGTAGTCCCTCCCCATACCCCCCATCCCCCGGCCCCCACGAGCCCCCTTCCCGTCCGTGGATGAGCCTGTTCTGGACGTGTCACCCACGTGGACTCACACCCCGTGTGGCCTTCTGTGTCTGGTCCCCTCCCTGAGCGTCGTGGGCTCGGGGTCCGTCACTGGGGCCACGCATGTGGGTGCCTCACTCCTGCTGGTGGCCGAGGGACGCTCCCATGCGTGGTGGACATGCTGTGTGTGTCCCTTTATCCGTGGATGGACACTTGGGGTCTTTCCACTTGGAGGCTGTTGTGGATCCTGCTGCTGTGAACACGGTGAGCAGGTTTTTTTTTTGTGGACACGAGTTCTTGTTTCTCTTGGGTGGACACCCAGGAGTGGGACCGCTGGGTCAGAGGGATACCCCACGTTTTACGTTTTTTGAGGAACCGCCCGACTGCCTTCCAGAGCGGCCGCCCCCTCGTGCTCCCCCCGCCCTGGGGGGGCTCCGAGGTCCCCTGTCCTCACCAGGCAGCGTTAGCCCCAAGCAGTGCTCCCGGCCCTTGCGTGCTCTGCCTGCCACTGTGAGGGCCGGGAGGGACAGACAGACAGCATTCATGACGATAGGGTGGCGTGATGATAGGGTCTCCCACGGGCCGGGAGCCGCTCTGGTCTTCTCCTTCGTGTCTTAATTCACTTACTAGTAACCCATTTTGCATATGCGGGCAGTAGAGGCTCAGGGAGAGTGCGGCCGGCTGGTGGTCACCCCGCCAGGTTGGGGGCAAGCAGGGGGGCCCCAAGCCTCTAGGCCGGCTGCCACCAGCCGGGCTGCACTTGACAATGACTGGGCTCTGTTTTTGTGCTTCCCCCTTTCCCTGGAGCTTCAGGCTGCGCCCTTGGGATCCAGGCATTGGCAGGGCCGGGAGCTGCTGTTGGGGTGCTTAAGGGCCTTTAAAAGGTGTTCCCAGCATTTCCCTGGGGCCGTGGGGTAATTAGGCACAGCGATTAGGAGGCTGCTGCCAGGGGGCTGGTCTCTGGGGACATATGGGGACATTTGGGGACTGCGGGGAACAGGTGGCCGCCCACCTGCCCTGCCCTCCAGAGGTCCTCGCCGCCTCCCCGAAGACACCCAAGGGCCAAGTGTCAGCTGCAGCTTTGTGACTGGTGGGCTGTGTGGCTCTGGATAAGCGTCTGTCCCTCTCTGGGCGTCTTTCTCATCCATCTAGTGGATGAGAAGATAGTGCATCTCCCGCAGGACCCAGGGCCCCAGTCCTGGCTCCCCGGTGCCCAGATGCCACCCGCCTGCCCCCTAACCCCATAAACACCCTCTCTATCGTAAGTGGCCGTGGCCCATCAAGCTCACTCACATCCCCAGCGTTGTTCCAAGCGCTCGAGGTGGGCACGGTTTTCTCTCCCATCTTACAGCTGAGGAGACCAAGACCCAGAGGCCCAGAGCCATGGGCCCCAGAGCACACGGCTTGTGAATAGAAGAGCCAGGATTTGAACCTCAGCCGCCATGCTGGTCCCACCAGCCAGCAATCCCTACGGAATGTGGTCAGAGTCCTCCGTGGTTTGCACCCGCGCTGTGTCATGAACTGTGTCCCCCACCATAGGCTCGTGTGGAAATCCTGCCCCCCTAGTGGGACGGTATTTGGAGGTTGGGCCTTTGAGAGGTGCTGAGGGTCAGGTGAGGGCATGAAGCTGGGGCCCCCCGGTGGGATTAGCGCCCTGGGAAGAGGATGAGGGACCCCTCCATGTGAGCACACAGCGAGAAGGCGACCGCTGTCCCCCAAAGAGAGAGCCCTCACCAGACACGGCCCTCCGGACACCTTGATCTCTGGAACCAAGAGGAGACAAATGTCCCTTGTTTAAGCCACTCAGCCTGGGTTACACTGCCCAGCAAACTAGGACAAGTTATCTAGTTTAATCCCCGGAATAGCCCCAGGAAGGCATGGTTACAGTTGAGGAGACCCAGAGGCTCAGAGAGGGCAAGACACCTCTGTAAGGCCACACAGCTAGGAATTGACAGAGGTGAGGTTCCAACTCCAGTTGGCCTCGTTCTCAGTCCCATCTGTATACCCACCCCCAGCCCCACCCCGTGACCTTCCCCAGGACCCTGCAGACCACTCGAGGGAGGCACGTTAGTGCCATGGTTGGTAGACTGATGTGGGAAATCCTCACCCTGGCATTGTTTCTTCTTTCTTTTCCTTTTTTATTAAAAAATATTTTATTTTATTTTTTTTTAAAGATTTTATTTATTTATTTGACAGAGAGAGAGATAGCGAGAGAGGGAACACAAGCAGGGGGAGTGGGAGAGGGAGAAGCAGGCTTCCCGGGGAGCAGGGAGCCCGATGCGGGGCTCGATCCCAGGACCCCGGGATCATGACCTGAGCCGAAGGCAGACGCTTAACAACTGAGCCACCCAGGCACCCCCCAAAATATTTTATTTTTAAGTCATCTCTGCACCTAACATGGGGCTCAAACTCACAACCCCAAAATCAAGAGTCGCACGCTCTTCTGACCAAGCGGGCCAGGGGCCCCTCACGCTGGCCTTCTGCTTGCTGAGCGAATGGGCCTCAGTCTCCTCCTCTGCAAAATGGGAGTCATACAAGTTGCAGAAAGTTGTGGGATGGAATGAAATAAGGCCAGAGGGTACCTTAGCTGGGGCTTAGCCCAGAGGAATGAGCACTTGGGCCGCTGTCCTCTCTGACCCTCAGTTTCTCCTTCTATAAAATGGGCATGTTGTCAGTGCTTATTTGAGACGAGGCTTGAGGCGATGAGAGCTCAGTGCTCAGAGCAGGGTGCCGGTTCGTGCTAAATATGCAAGAATTCAAAAACGGGGGCCTGAATACACACGTGTCTACCAACCCACAGATGCTACAGCCACACACACGGACCCCTGCTGCCCGAGGACAAACGGCTTTCTGTGCAGACCGGGTTGTAACTCGGGTCACCGTGGGGCACCTGCGGCCGTTAGCCCGCAAAGGTCCGTGAATTGCAATGACAAGAAACCAGAAACTCAGTTCCTCAGTTGCCCTGGCCGCATCTCAAGGGCCGGGCGGCTATGAGAGGCCAGCGTGTGGGACAGCCTGGAGCTAGAATATTGCCATCCCAGGAGAAAGATGGTGGGCCGCCCCCAGTGGAGACCCTCCCCAAGGTCAGGCGGTGCCTGTGCCGTGACCGTCCACACGGGGGCAGTGTGGCACAGGGACCCGAGCATCCCCGGCTGGCACGGGAGTGGCCCGGGCGCTCCACCCGGCGTAGCCACCACAGTCCGGTCCGGGGTCCTTCCCTCCGCTCTTGGACATCGGGGCCGGATGTCCTCTGGGGTGGGCACTGGGGAGGGCCGAGCGGCACCCCCCCTACTCGATGCCGGGAGCACCCCAGCGTGATGACCACGGATGTTCCTGGACATGGTGGCCCCAGCGTCCCCTGCGGGCAGAATCAGGTCAGAAGGTCACCAACATTGCTGACTGTCTCTTGGCAAAATCGCACTCAACAGAGAGTCACCATTCTAGCGAATCAGCTCATCACACGTGCAAGGATTAAGTTCTGAAAAAAGCAGCGGGGGGCGGGGAGCCTTCGAGCTTTTCTTGGCCATGACCTCTCTCCTCCTAGTTAAAAATGGGCGCACATATACATATGCACACGTGCACTCGCTTGGGGCACACGTTTCAACACATGCGTCACCCCAGTAAAAGGTACACGAGACGCCCCTTGCCCTCGAAAAGCACGATGCACCTGGGTGCCAGGCTCGTTTCTATTCTGTGTCATTTCCAAAGAGAAATGTGGGTCTTGACTGATTACGTGGATCCCTTGACCAGCAGATGGACAAAAATGATGGCTCGGCATACAGGCTGGGACCCAAGGGGGGGCCCAGCCCGTGAAGCCCTCCGACTGCAGGAGAGGCCAGTGTGATGGGGTCAGCGCATGACACATCTTACATGCATGACGCGAAGGCATGCCGGCGGCCTGCTGGCACATTGGTGAGCTTTCAGCGCGAGCCAGACTAACCCAGTTAAAACGCGGGCAGGGGACTTTTCTCCAAAGGGATCTATCTGCTCATGTCCAAGAAGCACATGAAAAGATGCTCACCATCACGAGTCATCAGGGAAATGCAAATCAAAACCACAGTGAGATATCACCTCATACCCACTAGGACAGCTAGAGTAATAAAAAAAACGAAAACAAAAAAACAAAACAAGAAAACAACAACAACAAAAAAAACAGAAAGGAAGAAGGGTTGGTGAGGACGCAGAGTCCTGGTGCGTGGCTGGTGGGGATGGGGAACCGTGCAGCACTGTGGGAAACAGTCTGGCTGTCCCTCAAAATATTAAACACAGAGTGACTGTCTGACCAGCAACTCCTCTCCAGGTATCTACCCGGGAGAACTGAAAGCAGGGACCTGAAGACATATTTGCACACCTGTGTTCACAGCAGCGTGACTCACAACAGCCAAGAGGTAGAAACAACCTCAGTGTCCCAGCAGGTGAATGAATAAACACGGTGCGGTCCGTCCACACGCTGGAACATGATCCAGCCTTAGAAAGGAAGGGACCCTGACACCTGCCATGACGTGGAAGGACCCCGAGGACACTGGGCTCAGCGAGAGGAGCCAGACCCAGAAGGACACATCCCGCAGGACCCCAGTCCCAGGAGGTCCCCAGAGGAGTCCCGTCCACAGAGACAGAGAGGAGAGGGTGGGAGCCGGGGCTGGGGTGGGGGTGGGGAGTCCGTGCTTCATGGGGACAGAGTCTCCGTGTGGGGAGATGGAACGTTCTGGAGACGGAGGGTGGGGGTGGGGAGTCCGTGCTTCACGGGGACAGAGTCTCCGTGTGGGGAGATGGAACGTTCTGGAGACGGAGGGTGGGGGTGCTCGCAGGACAGGGTGAGTGTGCTTCATGCTGCTGAGCTGTGTGCTTAGAGACGGTTAAAGTGGTAAGTTTTATGTCATGTGCGTTTTACTACAACTTAACAGTATTTTTTTAAAAGATTTTATTTATTTATTTGACAGAGAAAGACACAGCAAGAGAGGGAACACAAGCAGGGGGAGCGGGAGAGGGAGAGGCAGGCTTCCTGCGGAGCAGGGAGCCCCATGCGGGGCTCGATCCCAGGACCCTGAGACCATGACCTGAGCCAAAGGCAGACGCTTAATGGCTGAGCCACCTAGGTGCCCCTACAACTGAACAGTATTAAGAAAAACTATCACAAACAAAGAAAAAGCCCAAACCTGCTTGGGTAGGGGAAAACAGCTGCGCAGGGCTGAGGGTTGGGTTCGAGAGAGGGGCCTGGGTCCGGGACTGCGGGGCCTGGTGCTGGGGTGGGGCTGGGGTGGGGCGCGGCAGAGCAAGGACTTTGCCTGGGCTTCTGGCTGCCAGATGGACTACGGGGCGCCCAGTTAAATGAGCAAGGGATGTTCATACACTAAAAGATTATTCATTGTTTATTTGAAGTTGCCATGTAACTGGGCATCGAGTAGATTTTCTGCTAAATTCAGCAATCCTCCCCAGGCTGCACTGTGCCTGCCCTGTGTGCCCACCCCGCTGGAATCCCTTGCAGGCCTGATTCTCGGGCAAGAAGGGAAGACTGGCCGCTTCCCGCGGCGGCGGTCCACAGGAGGAGATGCGCCCGTGCACGCGGTGGTGGGCAAGGAGGCTGGCTGGGAGAACGCTCCGGGGATGCTTGCTGCACCTGCCTGCCGAGGGCGCCGGGGTCGCGCTGCCCACGTGTCTGCCCTTATCTGCCTGCAGCCCCCACCCACCCGTGAACCTTGGTGACTTTTATTGCTGGACTCAGATAAGGAGTCATAAGGGAAGAGTTTCAAAGAAAGCTCAGAACTGAAAGTCTTTGCAGCCATGCCCTCGAGCGTTTCTGGGCACACCAGCAGTCTGGGGAGGATGCTGGGCCAGACCCAACTCCACCCCTCCGTGCCTCAGTTTCCCTCCCCGAAGAACAGCACGGGGGGAGATGAATATCTCCTGAAGGCATGCAACATGCGCTGATTGCTCTGTGATGAGCAATGGTTATCCCAAAAGTGCAGCATTGATTCTAACGTATGGGGGAGGGGGGAGGTCTTACTGTTTGGGGTCGTCATATAGAGCGAGGCAGGATGTATGTACGGTCCATGCTTGTGATTCACAGCAAAGTCAAGTTGCCGCGGACACGGAATTAGTGAGTGCAGACGAAGGGCTCCAGGAGGAAATCTGGCGTGAGCTTCCTATGAGCCCCTGGTCACAGCACCTTCGTCAACCCATCAGTATGTGAACTTGTGTCATGCATGTGTCTGTTTCAAGACTCCGTATTTAATGTCGGCTGTGGATTCATAACACCGAACCCACGGCCGATAGCTCACTGTGAACGAAGCTTGTCCTGGGGCAGCGCTTTCTCAGTGAGCCAAGTCACAGCCGTCTGGAGCTTAGGGACACCTAAGCAAAATCACCCACAAAAAGCAGAAGGATGCAAACAAATTCAATGCACCATGAAAAGGAGGCTGGTTGGGTGCCTGGGTGGCTCAGTTGGTTGAGCGGCTGCCTTCAGCTCAGGTCATGGTCCTGGAGTCCCGGGATCGAGTCCCACATCGGGCTCCCTGCTCAGCGGGGAGTCTGCTTCTCCCTCTGACCCTCCTCCCTCTCATGCTCTCTGTCTCTCATTCTCTCTCTCGCAAATAAATAAAATCTTAAAAAAAAAAAAAGAAAGAAAAGGAGGCTGGTTTACAGTTTGAGCTGAAAAAACAAGAGGGCAGGGACGTCTGGTGGCTCAGTTGGTTAAGCGACTGCCTTCGGCTCAGGTCATGATCCCAGGGTCCTGGGATCGAGTCCCACATCGGGCTCCCTGCCCAGCGGTGAGCCTGCTTCTCCCTCTCCCACTCCCCCTGCTTGTGCTCTCACTCTATCTCTCTCTCTGATAAATAAATAAATAAATAAAATCTTGAAAAAGAAAAAGAAAAAACAAGAAGGCAGAGTGTCACCTTTCTCCACCCCAGCTGGGAACGTGCATATGGGGCGGCTCATGCTTTTTGCCGCTCTGCGCACGCCCGCAAATGACTGAAAAGTGCCTCGAGTTAGTGATTTTAGGGCTGCAAATAAACGTCGGTGAGTAGGCGAATTTGTGAGTACAGAATATAAGAATAATGAGGACTGGCTGTGTATACGTTTATTTCCATTGATGTGTTCTCCTGCTCCATTCACCAAGGGGGCTTTGGGGGAGAAACACCCCAGGTGCAATGAGCACCCTTAACCCAGATATTGGCCTCTAAATACCACCCTCCTACAAAAGGATCCTGGATTAATAGTGTCTTCTTTTTCTTTTTTCTTTTTTTAAAGATTTTATTTATTTATTTGACAGAGAGAGACACAGCGAGAGAGGGAACACAAGCAGGGGGAGTGGGAGAGGGAGAAGCAGGCTCCCCGCAGAGCAGGGAGCCCGATGCGGGACTCGATCCCAGGACCCTGGGATCATGACCCTAGCTGAAGGCAGTCACTTAACCAACTGAGCCACCCAGGCGCCCTCTTTTTTTTTTTTTTTAAGAGTGTATTTATTTGAGAGCGAGCAAGTGGGGGAGAGGCAATGGGGGCCGAGAGAATCCCAAACAGACTACGTGCTCAGCACGGAGCCCGACGTGGGGCTCCATCTCACGATCCCAAGATCACGGCCCTGAAATCACGAGCTGAGCTGAAGCCAAGTATTGGAGGCTTAACCAACTGCACCACCCAGGCACCTCAGCTTTCCCCCCCCCCCTTTTTTTTTAAGGCAAAGTCTTGGCTCGGTTATTTGCCTCAGGTCTCAGAACAGCCAGGATTAGTAAAATGCAAGACCTCAGTCAGGCATTCTCTTCCTTCTTTCCTTCCTCCCTCCCTCCCTCTCCTTCCCTTCCTTCCTATTTAGTATATTCCTTGATGCCCCTTCTGTGACCAGCCACATGGTGGGCAGATCCTGAAGTCTGGCCATTTGGAGAAGGCAGAATTGGACATGGATGCTGTTAGCTCGAAGGGGCAGAAGAGGGGCCCTGAGGCTAGGGAAACCCCAGGGAAGGAATGAAGCAGTTGTCAGAAGGAGATTGGCAAAGTTTATGCAGAGGTGGGTACATTTAAGCTGGGGTTTTGAAGGGTAAATAGAAGTTCAGCACTTCCAGCTATTGAGAAACCCCTAGTCTGAGGGAGACAGGACCAGTCACAGATGCTCCCAACCCTGTGGGGTAGGGGCTGGAGCAGAGGGTGGGACTTGGGGCTGGGATCCTCAGGAGTGGGAGATTGGGTTCTGTGTGTAGGGGCTAGGGAGGGAAGGCTGCCTGGAGACGAAGATGTTGGGAAGGAGCTGTTGGAAGTTGGCAAAGCAGAGAGGGTGAGGAGGATGCTCCAGGCAGACTGTATAGCATATGCAAATGCTCAAGGTATGAGCCTACACGGAGGGTTTGTAGAGACTGCAGCAAGTTCAGTCTAACTGAGAAGGATGAGGCTAGGAGGGGAGTTTCTGGGGCATGCTAGGATGGTAACATTCTCAGGAGCCTGGTCATGCAGGGTTGAGGTGGAGGGAGGGTCTGGGGCTTAGGGAGTCTGTGGGGAGGGGATGAAGTTTCTGCCAAGCATTCGAGCTGAGGTTTTGAAGGATGGGTAGGAGTTTGCTAGTCTGGGCCCTTGATAGCCTCTGAACTAGGGAGGAAGTTTGCATGGGAGGATCCAGGACTGAGAAAGGGACCCAGGTGGGGAGCCGGTAGGGGCGGGCAGGGCTCTGCTTGCAAGAGTCAGGAGACTCATCCCTTCCTGTGGTGTCTCCTTCCTGATACTGGCCCCAAGCTGAGAGCTGGGGACACAAAGATGACAAAGCTCCAGTCTTTGTCCTCCAGGAATCCGCCTGGGAGTGGGCCTTAAATGTTCCCCAGGAGGCGAATTGAGGAAGGAGGGGTCAGCATGAAACGGATCCTGGGTTGACAGCTGTACCCCTGGCATAACGAGTGGTGACAATCAGTATTATTATTATTATTGTAACAGAAACCAATACTCGCAGCCTGTTTACTGTGGACCAGGCCTCGTTTTAAGCATTTTGCATAAATTCAATCTCCTGAGATAGGTAACTGCCATATTTGTCTTACAAAAAGGGAAATGGAGGGGCGCCTGGGTGGCTCAGTTGGTTGAGCGACTGCCTTCGGCTCAGGTCATGATCCTGGAGTCCCGGGATCGAGTCCCGCATCGGGCTCCCTGCTCGGCAGGGAGTCTGCTTCTCCCTCTGACCCTCTTCCCTCTCATGCTCTCTGTCTCCCATTCTCTCTCTCAGATAAATAAATAAAATCTTTAAAAACAAAAACAAAAAAGGCAATGAAGAGAGATTGAGTCACAGTCTCAAGGTCATGGCTCAAGGCCATGGAGCTGAGATGTGAGCCCAGAAATTGTGGGTGCAGAATCTGGGCCATTACTGACCAGTCCAGTTCCTGCCATTCCCAAGCCTCCTCCTGGTCCAGCCTCATCCTCACCCGCCTGTCCTAGCGGCAGAGTGGCCTCTGTCCTGATCACATTCTCCGCCACCACCAAGTCCGTCCTCCCCACTGCAGCCACCAGACGGCGCCTGTGAGCACCTGAGTCAGGTCCCGCCCCCTCTGCCCACAGCCCTCCGGGGCTCCCACTTTCCTGGGTGAAAGCCAAATCCTCCCCAAGGCCCCCAAGACCCTGCAGGACCTGCCTCACCCCCTCCTGCCGCTCTCCCCCTTGCTCATTGCTCCATCCACATGGGCCCCCTCACTGTTTCTCTAACACTCCAGGCCCAGTCCTGCCCCAGGACCTTTGCACTGGCTCTCTCTGCTACCTGGAATGCTCTTCTCATAGATATACTTGTGCCTTCCTCACTTCCTCAGAGAACCCTTCCCTAATCCCTGTATCTAAAATTCCACTCCCTTCCTAAGCCTCCTACTCTGCTCATTTTCTTCTCTTTAGCATGTACTCTTAACATCAATATACAGTAGACTCTTGAACAACAACGGGGCTAAGGGGGTTGACCCCGCACACAGTAAAAAAATCTGCACGTAACTTTTGACTCCCCCAAAACCTAATTACCAATAGCCTACTGTTGATCCAAAGCCTTACTGATGACATAAGTCGATTGACATGTATTTTGTATGTTATATGTATTATTTACTGTATTCTTACAATAGAGTCAGTGAAAGAAAATGTTAAGAAAATCATAAGCAGGAAGGACGCCTGGCTGGCTCAGTCAGTGGAGTGTGTGACTCTTGATCTCGGGTTCATGAGTTCGAGCCCCATGTTGGGCGTAGAGATTACTTAAGTAAATAAATGGAAAAGAAAATCATAAGGAGGAAAAAATACATTTGTTATTATTTTTTAAAGATTTTATTCACTTATTCAGCAAAGAGAGCAAGTGCACAAGCAGGGGGAGAGGCGGCAGAGGGAGAAGCAGGCTCCCCACTGAGCAAGGGGCCTGACGCGGGACTCGATCCCAGGACCCCGGGATCATGACCTGAGCTGAAGGCAGACGCTTAACAACTGTGCCACCCAGGCGCCCCAGAAAATACATTTATAGTGCTGTATTTATCAGAAAAAAATCATGTGAGATGAACCATGAGAGACTATGGACTCTGAGAAACAAACAGGGTTTTAGAGGGGAGGGGAGAGGAAGGATTGGTTAGCTCGGTGATGGGTAGTAAGGAAGGCACGTACTGCATGGAGCACTGGGTGTTATACGAAAACAATGGATCATGGGTCACCACATCAAAAACCAATGATGTATTGTATGGTGACTAACATAACATAATAAAATTTAAAAAAAAAATGTGAAAGTGGACCCGCGCAGTTCAAACGGGTGTTTTTCAAGGATCGACTGTATTTTAATTATTTATGTTTATTATCTGTGTGACTCCACTTAAAAAGCCAGCTCCCTGAGGGCAAGGATTTGTGTCCCCAGCACTCAGATCACAGCAGGTGCTCAATAAATGTTTGTTGAATAAAAACTGGCTTCATGATGTTCATTCAGCCCATTGTAATGGCAATTCTGAGCATTTATTGAGTGCCTTCTGTGTGCGAAGCTATGTGGGAAGTTTTCTTTTCATCATTGATTTATATATATATTTTAAGCTATAGTTTACCCCCCATAAAATTCACCATTTTATTTCATTTTTAAAGATTTTATTTATTTATTTGTCAGAGAGAGGCAACAAGCAGGGAGAACAGCAGGCAGAGGGAGAAGCAGGCTCCCCGCTGAGCAAGGAGCCCGACGCGGGGCTTGACCCCAGGACCCTGGGATCATGACCTGAGCCGAAGGCAGACGCTTAACCGACTGAGCCACCCAGGCATCCCAAAATTCACCATTTTAAATAGTACGATTCAGTGGGTTTTGGTATATTTACTATGTTGGGCAATCATTACTATTAATTCCAGAACATTCCATCACCTGAAAAAGAAGCCCCGTCCCCATCAGCCATTCCCTCCCCAGACCCTGGCCCCCACGAGCCCCTTTCCCGTCCGTGGATGAGCCTGTTCTGGACGTGTCACACACGTGGACTCACACCAACTGGGGCCTTCTGTGTCTGGTTCCCTCCCTGAGCGTCGTGGGCTTGGGGTCTGTCCCCGGGGCCGTGTGTGTGGGCGCCTCGCTCCTGCCCGCGGCCGAGGGACGCTCCCATGCGTGGGGGACTCATAGTATTTATACGTTCATCCTTTGATGGACACTTGGGGTGTTCCCACCTTTTGGCTGTTATGAACCATGTTGCTGCGAACATGCGTGTACACAATTTTGTTTGTACGACTGTTTTCGGTTCTCTTGGATAGACGCCTAGGACTGGAGTTGCTGGTGGGATGGTAATTGCACGTTTACCTTTCTGAAGAAAGACCAAATTGTTTCCCCAGCGACTTCACCATTTTCCATCCCCACCAGCAGGTGCACAAGGACTCAGTTTCTCCACGTCCTCATCAGCACTTGGTGCTGTCTTTTTTATTATAGCTCTCCTCGTGGGTGTGGAATGGTATCTCAGTGTAGTTCTGATTTGCATTTCCCTGATAACTAATGATATAGGGTATCTTTTTTTTTTTTTTTGGATCACACAAACCAGCATTTATTGGGTGTCTGCCGTGGGCAGAGCATCTTTTCACGTGCTTATCGGTATGTGGAAATTCTTATCATCGCCTCCATGTTAACAGAAGAAGAAACAGAGGCTCAGAGAAAGACAGCCATTTCCTGTGTGTCACACAGCCTGCAGGGCTGAAGACAGTCTGACTCTCACCCACTGACTACTTAAAGTGGGACAGCCCTGAGGATCCTTGTGCAAATGTTTATATGGACAAATGTTTTATATTTCTGTCTGTTAAAAACCTAGGAATGAGGGCGCCTGGGTGGCTCAGTCGGTTAAGCGACTGCCTTCGGCTCAGGTCGTGATCCTGGAGTCCCAGGATCGAGTCCCGCATCGGGCTCCCTGCTTGGCGAGGAGCCTGCTTCTCCCTCTAACCCTCCCCCCTTTCATGTGCTTGCTCTCTCTCATTCTCGCTCTCTCAAATAAATAAATAAATCTTTAAAAAAACAAAACAAAACAAAAAAAACCTAGGAATGAAATGGTTAGATCCCTCGGTAGGTAAATGGTTCACCTTTTTAGATCCCCCCACATCGTTTTCTGCAGTGGGTCTACCACTTTGCATTCCCACCAGCTGCAGATGAGAGTTCCAGTTGCCCCCTATTCTTGTCAGCACGTAGGATGGTCAGACTTTTTAATCTTAGCCATTCTGGTACGTGGCAGCTCACTGTGGTTTTAATTTGCTTTTCCCTAAGTGCTCCTGGGCCCTCTGTATGTCTTTCTTTGGTAAAGAGTACAAACTCATATTTATGGAGCTGTGCAGGTGCTCCTGGGTGCCTCCTGTGGACCAGGCCTAGAGTTGGGTTCTGGAAACACAGCACAGACCCAGTCTTCGTGGACGGCACTATCTTTGAAAAAAAAAAAAAAAAGTACACAAACCAATAGTCTCCATGATTGCAGGCTGGGGACAATGCCAGGGGCACGGCAAGACAAGGATGCCAGGCTCCCCCAGTCTCCTCTGACACGAAGTGTCCACGTGATTCGGGTGATTTCTTTAATAGAAAATCAGCATCGAGCCCCGGAGAAGGTTAGGCACTTGGGTGCTGTGAAACCTGCCGCCCAATCCCGGGGCTGGCACTCTGACCCTGGGGGCCCCTGCAACCTGCCTGCCCCAGCCTGGGCCCCCTCACCTTTGCTCTGTGCCGGGAGACGGTCTGCTCCCCAGACTCTAGACCCCTCATAAAATCAAACTCCTCAAGGCATGGGAGGCCAACTTCCAAGGACAGAGGAGGCCAGGAGGCCCCAGGGAGCCAGGAAGGCAGGGCCTCCCAGCCATCAAGATGCGGCAGCCGCGGACTTTGTCTCCCTGGGCCTCTGGGTGGGGAAGCCAAAGTCAGCGTTTAGCAACTGGCTGGGCCCCGGGGCCCGGTTCACCATCTCTCCGTGGACCTCAGTTTCCTTATCTTATCCATCAGGGCCTTCCTGGTGCCTGCCCAGCTCCTGGCCAATGGTAGGCATGCAGCAAATGGATGAGAAGGGGGAGGCAACCCCCCCTCCCCCCGCAGATCTGGTCCCTGCCGCTCCCCCCACTTCCTCCTCCAGGTTCCAGGTCAGAGCTGCGGCGGGAGGGGGTGGTGCGGCTGAAGAAGCACACCGACTCTCCCTGCCCACAACTGCAGCCCCAACCCTGCCTGCTCCTGCCTGGGGTCCTTGTGAACATGTAAGCATTTATTAAGCACCCACTGTGTACTTTACAAGTACCACCTCTTCGAACACTTCTTGTTTTTGCAGCTTTATGAAGGCTTAGCTGACATGCAATGAATTGCCCGTGTTTAAAATCCTCAATTAGTGGAGTTTTGTCCTGTGTCGACCCCAGCGCAACCATTAGCACAATCAAAATGGTGAAAAACACCTGCGTCACCCCAGAAAGTTTCCTTGTGCCCCTGCCTGTCCCCACCCCTGTCCCTAGGCAACCAGAAACCTGCTTTTAGTCACTATGGATTTCCGTAGTTGGCATTTTCCAGAATTGTATTTTATTTTTTTTAACTTTAAGATTTTATTTTTATTTCTTTATTTACTCGCTAGAGAGAGACAGAGGGCACAAGCATGGGGAGTGGCGGGCAGAGGGAGAAGCAGGCCCTGCGCCAGGAGGAGGCTGACGGCAGCAACGAGCAGGCGCACAGAAGGGAAGAAAGTACAGTGATTTCTTCTCCTCCAGAGAAGGAGGCCAAGCACGCAAGACAGCTGGGCTCCCTCGCTGGTTTCAGGAACATTCATGGAGCACCCACTATTTGCCAGGTGCTGTTAGTGCCGGGGACGCCACAGAGAATGAGGTGGACAAGGTTCCCTGCACACATGGGGCTGCACAATGGGTGAGGGATCCTGCTTGTCCCCATCCACCTGGCACCTGGCGCATGGGCGTGTTGCTGCAGAGGCGGAGAGGACCCCCTGGTGACCGAGACTTGCCCTCCTGGAGCTCACAGTCTGCTGGTCACTGGGGCGGCCCACAACACATGGAGCTTCTGTTTGTGGGGGGAGCCCCATGGACCCCCTCCCCCGCCCTGGCTGTGTGTCCAGCAAGGTGCAGCTGGAAGCCCCAGAGAGGAGAGCTTCAGGGAACGAATCTCCCCCCACACCCACTCAATTAATAAATGGAGACTTTGACCCTCCCCTCACCTCATATCTCAAGATAGGCAAGAACAGCGTGTCAAGGTGCAGCTCGGAAGGAGTGTGATGGGGTCTGGGCAGTGCCAGGTGGGGAGAGGAGGCGGGGGCGGTCTCACCGGGTCAGGGCTGCGAGAGGTGCCATAGCAGGGAGCCGTGCCTAGTGGAGCCTCAGCTTCCCTGTCTGTAAAATGGGTTTGCTGCGCTGGGAACGCTTCAGGCTCTTTTATGCTTTTTCCATCATTCAAAACACCTTGACTGAGGACCTTCTCCGTGTTTGAGCCTTGTTCTAGGTCTCTTTCTGTATGAGGCCAGATGGTAAATAGTTTAGGGCTGTCGAAACCGCAGGACTGGTCGGGTGCAGGCTGAAAGCAGCCCGGCTCCGTATGTAAATGCAAGGGCTTGGCTACGTTCCAGTAAAATCAACCGGGCAGTAGGGTCGGTTTAAGGGGCTTAAAGCAGCGCTTGGTATAAAGTAGGCGCCTCATTAATGCTTGTTCCCTGTCTGGAATTCAGCAGGCACCGCACCAATGCCTGGTCCATGCATGGTGGACAGTAGGCACCCCGTAAT